>NC_051154.1:42554488-42854488 GCF_013339745.2 Dermacentor silvarum | reverse complement strand
GCTCTGCGACACAGGATTTCAAGCGTCCCAAATATCGATAAAGAGGTGGTACCATGGGGGGAAAGTCTAAAAATCTGCTCTTAATTTTCTAGCAAGCTATCACGATATAAAACTTTTTTTATTTCATTTTTAAAGGTGCCGAGCAAAGCATCCCAGATACCTGCGAGAAGCGGGACACGAAAACAGAAGCAAGAAAATGGCGCTGGTAACAGTGGAGGTGGCATCTTTTCAGCAGCAATGAAGAGTTTGTTTTCTCGTGTGAGTCGTCACTCCATTTTATTAAAATGTCGCCCAATGTTAGCAGATGCATGGAAAAAAGAAACTAATTAGGGAAGTGTGACTCTATCTTTTGCGCTGGTAATTTTATTAACTTCCCATCATGGTGCAGAAGTGTTTCGTTTACATTAGCCCCTGGACTGATAAGTCTGCTTAATCCCACAATAATCTGGCACAAGTGATGGCTGTGATGGCTGTGAAGGTGAATGCATACGATGTTGCCGGGTAAAAACACGCAATGCTTCGATAATATTATTTGCTGGCTTGATTGAACGGTCTTTACGCACCTAAATATCTGGACAATTTACTGGATAACCACACACCTTACAACTATAAAATTTTACTTATTAGGCGCAAATTCTTTATTCACACATCCCCACTCGGGCTTCAGGATCTAGCAGATCTCGCTCGTGGACAAGTGAGATTCACCCAGGATCATGCGGACGCAGCGCCTCGCATGTGGTCTCGTGGACTCGAAAACAAGAATTGCACGTCATTGACTTATTTGAACGCACTTACCCACACTATAGGTTAGTTTCAATTCACTGAGACTTTCTCCGACTAAAATCTACGACAACATCGACTCACTCCGGCCCCATTCCGACTCACGGCAGGCTCCGAGTGAGTCCACACATGAGTGAGTTAACCAGTCTGTATGCGCTCTAAAGATGAGGGGCTCGCGTAGTAGGAGCACACACGTACGCATAACGCTAATAAATAAGGTAAATGAAAAGTAGGGAAGTGAACAGGGACAGCAAAGGACACCAAGTCAGTTTAGTCTCGTAATGTATTAACCCAAAACTTCATTTTCGCTAATTTCGCTGTATTTTGTTCATTATTAGAAGAGAAAATGGAGCTCAAAGTTCCATTTCATTCGCCTTTTTTTTCCCCCAAGCTCCATGAATCGGTACGTCAATGTGACGGCACAGATTACGGAATATTTTTCGTATTTGGACCATTGGGGAACCCTTAAAAGTTCGCGAAACTTTCGAAGTTCAGTCTTTGGCGCTACTAGAATGCAATAGTCCATCTTTAACGATATCAAATTAACGAGGCCTGATCAATCTAAGACGTCACGGTGATCTGGTGCGGGAACTTCCCGGTGGCGTCGCCACCCGCCTTTGGTTCTGGCTTAGCGGGCCTCATCTCTCGTAAAGAGTGGCTTTCTTTCTGTGAAACAGTAATTTACTAATACAGTTGAAATGTTTTTTTTTTCTTTATTGTCCCTTTAACCAGGGCTGAGGCCAGTTGGCTACCCTGTATTGATGGAAGGGGAAAATATTAAGAAAAGAAAAAGGCAAGTTATGCGCACTAGGGTCGCCGATGTAATGAAATTTCTCAGCGCTCTATCACAGATGGTCGCTCAGTCCGGTTGCCTTCAGCCTTCAGGAATCGCAGCAGCACTTCTGTGGCCTCCTGCAGCTGTTATATGCGAGACCACGGTCCCAAGATCTCGTCCAACGAGAAAGGTCTTCCGTTATAGTTGGTTTAGAGCGGTGCGGAAGGCAAGTCTTTCACTTTCCAAGGACGGTCAATGTCACAGAAGGTCTTCTGCAGTTTCTTCCCCACCACAAGCATTGCATTCAGCGCTTTGGCCCATACCAATCACTTCTACACATTAGAGAAATAAGTAACCAATTTCAACTGCTTCATTTAAAAGTGAACTTGATTGAAGTGACCAATTACTGCCCCACGAACGTAATGGAGAAATTACTAAAGAATCATTAGCTCTTCCGCTGTCGAGAAAATGGGGGTAAGCGAAGCTTGTGTGTCTATCTGGCCTTCATCAGGGTAACGTAAATTTCACACCATGTCACGGTAATAAAACAAACGTTTATTAAATGTATACATCGATGGAAGTAAACGTACAACGCAACGGAAGGGAAAGTTGCACGTTAGGGAAATAAAAGTAGAAGGAAAGGGAACGAAAAGTACCACGAAACGGAACGAAAAGTAGTAGGAAAAGGAAAGGAACTAGTAGGTCAAGTACACACACGGCAAGCTTCGCTTACCCCCATTTTCTCGACACGGGAAGGGCTGGTGATTTTCTTTCTTTCTCTCGTTATTTCTTCCTCTCTTTCTTTCTTTCTTTTTCTTTTTTTTTTGTCCTTGGTATGTGCCTTTGAGCTTGGACCCTTTCTGCGCTATCACCAGGATAGGCCCACTTTCGCGTTACTTTCCTCCCTACTTTTATTAACATGGCACAAGTACAGTAATGAACGACCTGACTTGGCTTTTTCAGTGCGTCCCCTCTGTAGCCATTCACACGTTGTTTATCTTCACTAACACGTGCTTGTCAAAATTGTCGCCGGCCATCTTCACCTTTGTGTGTGTGTGTGTGTGTGTGTGTGTGTGTGTGTGTGTGTGTGTGTGTGTGTGTGTGTAAGGACATCATCAGCTACACTGAAAACTCGATCTGTGCACGCTGGAGAGTAGGGCGATGTTCCAACGTGGGCGAACACTGAACAGAAAAATGAGCGAACGAAGGTGGAAGCATCTTGTCTTCTTTGTTGCGGCCGCGAGCAGTCCTCGCCAAGAGCAGAAACTAGCAGGAGCCGTTGGAGCAACAAAATGAGCATTTAATACATCAACCTTTACAACATCACTAACTTCGCGACATTAGACATTTAACTCCTGGAAAGTCTATTAAGTGAACTTGGCCAAAACGGCAATTCCTTTCAAGCACCGGACAGTTAACCTTGGCCCCGGAGGGCGTGCGGCACACCCACGCACCACGCTGGCCAAAAGCAGACAACCTTCGGATCGTTAGTTCCGTCCACTTATAAAGAATCGGCGACGCATGCGCCAAGGCACGTAGAGCAGCACGTGGCCAGTTCGCCACCCGCCGGGGTGGCTCAGTCAGCTAAGGCGTTGCGCTGCTGAGCACGAGGTAGCGGGATCGAATCCCGGCCGCGGCGGCCGCATTTTGATGGAGGCGAAATGCAAAAACGCCCGTGTGCTTGCGTTGTAGTGCACGTTAAAGAACCCCAGGTGGTCAAAATTAATCCGTAGCCCTCCACTACGGCGTGCCTCATAATCAGAACTGGTTTTGGCACGTAAAACCCTAGAAAGAAGATGGCCAGTTTGCCACCATCACAGCTGTAGTGTCATGAAGCGGTGAATGCTTACGATCGTTGTGACGAACAATCAATGGGATCTCGGCAACCCAGCCGGGAACTACCCAATGACATTATAGAAAAAGCGGAGTCTAAGCTAATTGAACATGACCGTTCTCATGCGGTGCGCTCATGCCGCATAGACGTGTGAAGTCATTGCGAGACGCAGAATGTGATATTTATAACACAGGCCGCGCAACCTCCCTGCGAGATTTGCCTGTTTGAATATGCGCATTCGTGAGGTTGCTGCTTGGCATTCGTTCTACTGTATTGTCCCCACCAAATCCAAACGCTCAAAGCTGCGTCACGCCTGTTGCAGTTTTTCTCATCATTAAAATAGCTGGTTACATGTAATTTGTTGCTGAAAAAATTGAAGTGAGCGTCGCCGTAATTGATCAATTATGTAATTGATCAATTACAAAGCTTCCAAAATGTGATTGATCACGAGTAATTTAATATGCGTAATTTGTTACGTACAAGTTTTATTGCAATAAAAGGTGAGTATGCTTAGGTGAATACAACGCCCAGGCGTAAGCGAAAAAGTAATGTGGGTAGTGCTTCAGTTCGGGGGAAGACCACGGAACAGACACAGTTGCGTGGAAGGGTCCAGTGAATGCAAACGAGGAGTAATGTCAAGTGGCTCCTGTAGTGTCCAATCATGTGCTAGCTTGCTTAGCTGCTGGGCTGCGTCAGTTCTCGATAAAGGTATGGAAACAAAATTTGTTCCTTCACGCGATATAGGCAGCAACCAAAATGCCATGTGTCCTTTCGCGATCACGTGGCGGTGCGTGTCTCGCATCTCCGACACGAGTTGTCCACAGGGCCCTGGACGTATAGCTGACAAGACAATGCAGGGCTGCCTTTGAGTCACCATAATATTGCACACCAATTAGCCCTCGGAGGGAAGACAAGCTCCGAACCCGTCGATGTCGTAACGTGAGAAATCCTGTATTTGATGTTGATTAATCTGGATGGGATAATCACTGCGCCGGTGAAGCTGGTCTGACTGGAAGAAGTAGTGTATATATATGGAGCCGGTCAAGGTAGGAAGCACGCAAACAATGCTGAGTTGTTTCCTTCAAGGCAAAGGCAGGCAGGTCAACCTTCTTTAGTATCCCTGGGACTCAAAGGCTCATGATTCGCTAAAGACTACCGTTGATTCCTCTAAATTAATAGAAAACAGGAAAGACGCAGCGTCCATGCCCAATGATATGGTAACGTCGTTTATGTCTGCCTGATAGTCACCACGTGCCGGTGACGAAGCTTTGCTGTTAATTCAAAGGAACATCACAAAATGCAGAAAACACCCGTGTACTTCGATTTATGTGCACGTTAAAGAACCCCAGGTGGTCCAAATTAATCCGCAGACCTCCACTACGGCGTGCCTCATAATCATATGGAGGTTTTGGCACGTAAAACCCCATAATTGAATTTAATTATAGGCAGTGAAACTCGAGTATTAGTGGGCTTTTTTTGCAGTGAACTCTATCACGTTCTTGTTCGGCACCGGGTTCGCTTAAAGCATCACATCTCTCACGGCTTGTGATCAAGGATGTGCAGGATGTCGCACTTTGCCTCCATATTGTCAGTGCTCTGCCACCTGCGATATGTGCCGAATTATATAACTCGGTGTGTTGTTGACTCTGCAGAAGGCCGCCGACGCACAGAGCGAGCCAGAGGGCGCGAAGGCTGCGGCGGACAATAGTTCCGTGGCTACCAGAGCCGCGCAACTTGGACTTTACAGGGACGCCAAAATAGTGCAGGTGAGTGCCAACTTCTTGCGATGAGAGATGTCATTAAGATTTTCGTTGTTTTAGAATGTAGATGATGGACGAGAGCTGTGGAAGCATATTTTGACTCGTCAACCACCTGGTCATAGTGTAAGCTGCGATCGTCATGCGACACATGCAGTTCGCGATCAGTGCAAACACAACGCAAATAGCTTGCTACTTTCATGCGATTGCCGAGTCAGGCAATGATTGGAGGTAATTATTTCCGGTCACTTTTGGGACCGCCGATGCAGCAGGGCGCGGACGCACAATCACGTAGCCCTTTTTTTTACAGCGTAAGCTGTTATGGGCTCATTCCAATAGCCGTTTCGGGTCGCGATGATGCCGCCGCCGGCGGCCGCGTAACCACTATCACTGGAAACGCGAAAAAAGTGCATGATTCCCGCCGGGATCGAACCCGCGCCCGCTGCGTGGGAGCCGGATACTCTACCACTGAGCCACGCAAGCGCTTGCTATCGGGGCGCGGAAAATACCCATATATAAGGCAAGCACGCAGGGGGAGCCGACTCAAGCCACCGCCAGTATGGTGGCGCCATCTAGGTAAGATGCCTGCAAACGCAGCGTCCGCAGGCGCAGACGACGATATGCAATTCAGACGAGGCGCGCAATCAACGCGCTCCCGAGCCGTCGAACCTCCGCCAGTATGGTGGCGCCATCTAGTTAAGGTGCCTGCAGACGCGCCCGACATGTAAGTTGCAGTTGCAAGGCTTGATCGGGCTCAGCAGACTGCTGTGCAGAGAGCATTACAAGCCGCAACTCGCCGTCGACGCCGGGCGGACAGTTCAGATCGTTCTCGTCAAAACGATGCGAACAGACTGCCGCGAAGACCTTTGTGCGTGGTGCCCAAATTGGAGCTACTCTTGAGCCACTCCACCAGCTTACGACGTGACTGCTGCGTGTGCCGCGCAAGCCTGTGACTTTTTTTTTATCCCGCTCCGAGTTAAACGCGGAAACAATAATCGCGCATTACATAGCGTTAGAAAAATACAGAAACAGTGCGACACAGGACAAGAGCGCAGGACACCGCCCTGTCCTGTGCTCTTTACTTGTCCTGTGTCGCTATGTTTCTGTATTTTTCTAATGATGAACCAACCAGCCCCTTTGAACACGCTAATTGGGCTGCTGAGCACGAGGTCGCGGGATCGAATCCCGGCCACGGCGGCCGCATTTCGATGGGGGCGAAATGCGAAAACACCCGTGTACTTAGATTTAGGTGCACGTTAAAGAACCCCAGGTGGTCCAAATTTCCGGAGTCCCCCACTACGGCGTGCCTCATAATCAGAACTGGTTTTGGCACGTAAAACCCCATAATTAAATTTGAACACGCTAAATACATGTAGCGTGTTGAGACTTCGGATGTTGTTTTAGATAGTAGAAATGTGGACTTGTTGGTTCATGATCGTCGGGCTTTAGGACGCAATAACTGCTTGCCATCGGAAGTCACGCCCTTAATTTTAAAAAAATCAACACTTGTTTAAATAATCTTTGCTCGTTTGGCACGTAATTAACAAATTATTCTGGTGGCTGAAGATAACGGATGACCGAACGCCATAGGTCCTAAAATCGTATATTCGCATAACCGTAGCTAAGCTAACGTTAGCTGGAGCCCCTTGTATAATTGACAAATTTTTCATGTGCACTCAAGTTTCCTTCTCGTGGGCTGAGACGAACTAGTAACGTCCAACGTCATGTTCTGGTCTATACAGTGTGTCCCAACTATCATGCACCAAACTTCGTTAAAAAAAAAAAGATGGATCCTTTCGCAAATAAAACCAAGTACTTATTTTTCACGGTTGAGTTGAGGAGGAGGAGGAGGAACAAACTTTTATTTAAACCAGCACTTTAGCTGGCTGGGCCTAGGCCTCCCACGTGGGGACATCGAGGTCTTGCCTCTTCGCCGCCTCGCAGGCTTGCTGGGTAGCCCAGAGTTGGTCGTCGAGTTGGGAGCTGCGCAGGGCGGCGTGCCATCTCGACGAGAGGGTCACGGTATTATTTGTCGGGTATTGGTTTTTACATTCCCATAGCATGTGGGGAAGCGATGCTGCCTCAGTCTTACAGATCTTGCAAATGTTACTAGGGTAGGTGTCCGGGTAGATCCTGTGGTAACGTGTTAGTGAGGGGTACGTGTTTGTCTGTAACAGGCGAAGGGTGGTTGCCTGTGCTCTGTTTAGCTTGTGATGAGGGATGGGGAAGGTTCTTCTGTTAAGATAGAATGATTTCGTGAGGTCGTTGTAGCTGGTGAGGCGATCGCGTTCCGCGGGTGCACCTGCGCTGTCTCCGGCACGGTTGACAAGGCCTCGTGCTACGGAGTGAGCAACCTCGTTGAGGTTGGTGAGGTGCGGATGTACGTCGCCAGCGTGCGCTGGGAACCAGACGAGAGTGATTTGCTTCTCAAGTGAGTGAGGGGCTTGGTTTAGGATGCGTAGCGCTTGTTTTGAAATACGACCTTTGATGTAGTTGCTGATTGCCGTGCGGGAATCGCTCACGATGGTATGGCAGTCCGGATCAAGGGTGGCCAGGGCGATGGCCACTTCCTCGGCCGTCTCGGCGTTTTGGGTTACGATGCTGGCGGCATGTTTGAGCGAGCCGCTTACTGTGGTAGCCGCGGCGAAGCGGTGCCCGTTTTTTTAGTAAACAACCAAATACTTATTTATGATTACCTTACTCGTGAACGTTCTAATTGTCAAATTCTCGATTAAAGGCCAACCGCGACGAAATTTTGGACCACGTAAAACGCCTAGTTAAGATAGTGTAGATATAGAGGAGACTTCGTGCAGAATTTCGAGTTTGAACTACTAGCGTAAGCGTAACGAAAAGCTTGCCAGAATAGCCATCGTTGATACCGAAGCTATATATTGTTACAAACCATTCCCGTGCATTGGAGAAGGTGCCAGCAAGGGGATGAAGACGACGATCGAAGAAGCGCTCGTGTGGTTGTTGTTCCGCCATGTCGGCTTCACTTTGTATATATTCCGTCAATACATTTTTCCTTTTGTTTTGCCTACTTTTATCCCCGTCACATTTTTGCTGGAAGTGCGGGGTACCAACTCGATACAACGGAGCTCCGCAACGGCCGACGCCTGGCTCTTTCCACAATGACCGAAGAGATTATTCCTACCGCAACTGTGGCATACGTCAACGGATGGATGGAAACAACTTTATTCAAATCCGGCGAAGTTTAATGACCCGGGCTCAGGTCTCCCATGAGGGGACTTCGAGGCCTTGCCTCGTCGCCGCCTCCCGGGCCCGCTGGACTGCCCACTCTTGTGTCTTGAGGTTCGAGCTGCGCAGAGCGGCGGCCCACTTCGACGAAAGAGCCTCCGGAGCTACTGCCATTTTCGCTGCTATAACAGGACACTCCCACAACATGTGTGAGAGTGTCGCTCTAGTTGCCTGACATGACTTGCAAATAGCACTCGGGTATTGCGTGGGGAAAATGTGCTGCAATCGCACCGGACTGGGGAAGGTGTGTGTCTGCAGTTGTCGCCAGACGACTGCCTGGCAACGTTTCAGTTTGGGGTGAGGTGGGGGCAATATCCTCCTGCCTAACTGGTAGTGCTTGGTGATATCGTTATAGCTTACTAAGCGTTCTCGCGTGTTTCGCACCAGGAGGTCCGAACTCGAAGAGGGTGTCTCAGACTCTGCGCGGCGAGTCAGTTCTCGCGCAGAGTGGTGTGCCACCTCATTCAAGTTAGGGGGGCCCTCGTCGGTGGGGGTGGCGACGTGCGCTGGGAACCACATGATCGCGGTGCTATCGAAGTGCTGTCGACCAGCTTTCCGTAGGATCTGAAGAGCTTCGGAGGCAATGCGCCCCCGCGCGTAGTTACGAACTGCGGATTGTGAGTCACTAAGAACTACCTCGCAGAAGGGGTCGGTAAGCGCAAGCGCAATCGCAACCTCTTCCGCTGTATCTGGGTATTCCGTGCTGACACTGCACGCGTGAGTAAGCCGGGAGTTAACGTCTATGACTACCGCCGTGAACCGGTGTTCTTGTGTGTACTCTGCCGCGTCTACGAAGCGCGTAGTCGTCTTCCCACCAAAGGAGCCCAGCAGTGCCTTGGCACGGGCCTGGCGTCGGCCCCCGTTATGTTCGGGGTGCATGTTTCGAGGGATAGGGGTGACGATCAGCGTGTCGCTGATGTCGGGTGGAATGGCCTGTTTCTGACCGTGTTGGACATGGTAATTGAAGCCGAGTTTCTGCAGGATGTACCGACCCGTCGCTGTCAGGGACATGCGTTCGAGTTGGGAGGCTCTTTGCGCATCCACGATTTCCTCAAGCGTGTTGTATACCCCCAGCTGTAGCAGACGAGAAGTGCTCGTGGACTCCGGTAAGCCAAGGGCGATCTTGTAAGTCTTGCGTATAAGGGTGTTCAGTTTCTCCCTTTCGGTGACATTCCAGTTGTGGAAGGCAGCCACATAAGTAATGTGACTGATTGCGAAGGAGTGTATGAGGCGCATGACGCTGTCCTCCTTCACGCCCGTGTGCTTGTTTGTAATGCGTTTGATCAGGTGGGTAGCCGCTGTAACCTTGCCTTCAATCTTGCGGATAGCTTCTGCGTTTGACCCGTTGGCTGCTATATGCATGCCAAGGATGCGTATCTTCGGGACTCGGGGAATACAGGAGCCGTCTTGCGTATACAGGAGTATTTCCTCACATTGGCGTGATTCGCCGGTAGGCTTGGGCCGGCGGCGTGGGCGGTAGAGGAGCAGTTCCGATTTGAGTGGAGATAGTCGGAGACCCGTGTCTTGGAGGTAGGTTTCTATTGCAGAGACCGCTGCTTGTAAGGTGCCTTCTATCTGACCGTCACTGCCTTTGTCGACCCACAGGGTGATGTCGTCTGCATACAAGGAGTGATAGAGGCCATCAATCTCGTCAAGGCAGGCGGGGAGACCCAGCATCACGAGGTTGAAAAAGAGTGGGGATATGACCGACCCTTGAGGAGTGCCGGCGCTTCCTAGTGCATGTTCGTGGGATGTCATGCTGTCGACTGCGAGGGTGACTGTGCGGCACGACAGGAAGTCTCTGATGTAGTTATAGCTGCGCTCGCCCATGTTGAGCTTGTTAATTCGGTTCAGGATTGCTGCATGTGATACATTGTCGAATGCCTTTTCCAGATCGAGGCCAAGAATGGCGCGGGTGCCGCTAGTTGGGTCGTTGATGATCTGGTGGTAGAGCTGGAGCATAACGTCTTGAGTAGAGGTGTGACCGGAAGCCCACCATAGTGGATGGGTAGGCTCCAGTGTCCTCGAGGTGGCGGTTGATACGGGTGAGGAACGCATGCTCCATAACCTTGCCAACGCAGGATGTGAGGGAAATGGGCCGCAAGTGATCCAGGTTGGACGGCTTGCCTGGCTTCGGTATCAGGACTGCCTTAGAGCGTTTCCACGCATCTGGGATGCGACCCACTCGCCAGCATTTGTTGATGTATGTCGTGAGAGCGGTGATCGAGACATCATCAAGGTTTCGTAGAGTCTTGTTTGAAACCTTGTCAGGACCAGGTGCTGATTTGCCATTAAGGTCGTGTAGAGCTGCGCGGATCTCTGACTCGTGAAATTCTTCATCGAGCGTCGCGTTTGGCTTGCCGGTGTAATCAACGTTGTTGCCCAGCCCAGAGATCCAGGCACGTTTTGTGGGACTGATGATGTCGACGTTGAGGAATGGTCGGCGATCTACGAGCGTGCAAGATATAAGAACAACCGATGGGATGATATGGTCATGTTGGCCAATATCCTACTTTATATTCAAGGCACAGCAAGGGTGTTGTTTCAGAATAACGAAGAGGAACTCGGAAGCTGGGATTACCTGCAAAGAAAAGATGCGTGGTTTGTTCGGCAAGTCTCTCGGTCGAAAAATCGGGGCGAAGAGCTAGCATCACGTGCCCGAACATCTACGGAATCCTACCTGTCTTACATACAGGATGTGCTGGCCCTTTGCCGCAAAGCGGATGACAGTATGGCCGAGTCGGAAAAAGTAGGACACGTCCTAAAAGGGGTAGCAGGTGATGCGTTCAATCTGCTAAAATCTTCTAATCTGCAAGGACTGTGACACAGCAGATTCCATCATTAAGGAGTGCAAGCGGTTTGAAAACATAAAGAGTAGACGCATTGCCCATCAGTTCGCTCGACTTCCCGACACGGCAGCAACATCGTCGTGCGAAGACGTACCTGCGCCACAGCTGCCGCTAACCGTGGAACACGTAACGAAGATCATATACGGCGTGAACTTAAGGCTATGTCACCTGCTTCCCCATGTTCCCGTGCCTGTACGTGAGTCTAGCTCTACCATGGTACCGCTTGTCCAAGCCATCGTTCGCCAGGAGCTATCCAATACTGGCCTGGACTCGGTGTGCGCCGTCGCTTTCTCCCGCCCGACTGACCGTTTCCCAGTTTCGTATGCCCGAGGCCGGAGGCTGCGTCCCCGCGATCCAGCCGAGTGGAGGACTGCTGACGAGAGGCCCATTTGCTTTAATTGCCGTCGGATTATTCATGTCGACCGCTATTGCAGTTACCGGTGGTCTTGGCCTCATGCGCCCTATGCTCATAACCGTCGCCCTGAGACCGATCCTGGCCGCTTCCAGCATTACCGCGAGTCCCCTCAGGACAACGGTGATAACGCTCCGACCATGTCGCACTGTCGTTCACCATCTCCGCGTGGTCACCAGTCCCGTTCGCCGTTGTCTCGTCGCCAATCGTCTCGCTCCCTACAATTCCGCCACTCTCCATCGCCGGCTGGACGCCATGCCTCCGGAAAACTACAATATGCAGCTCCCGGGGGTGAAGCTGCATTGACGACTCGCCCGCAAAATCCTGACCCCTTTGCCGACTAGACGCAACTTAATTGACATTCACGTGGACGGTGTACACGTCGCTGCGCTCGTTGACACGGGCGCACAGGTATCTGTGATGTTTTCAGAGCTTTGTCGTCGCTTGAAAAAAGTCCTCACACCGACCTTGTTATCAGCCATCCGTGTCGCCGATGGTGGAAGACTTCCTGTCCTTGTGATGTGCTCAGTGCGCATAAGTGTCGCCTACCGCTCCACGACAGTGCTACTTGGTGTGCTAGAGCTGTGCTCCCGTGTACTCATCTTGGGCATGGGCTTCTTATCAGCCCATTCGGCCATGTTTGATTGCGGCAGTGGTGTGCTCCAGCTAGAACTGCCTCTTGACGCAGACGCTCCGCCCACACGTCAACCGCGTTTGTGCTCCGTCGATCATGTTCGATTGCCACCTCAAGCGTTGTGCGTTATGTACGTGAACTTGACGTCCCTGCCTCCCATTTCCGATGGTGATTACTTGCTGACTCCAATATCTGCAGTTCTATTGGCCCGAAATATTGCCGTTGCTCACACCCTCGTTACCATCGCTAAGAACAGAGTCACTGCCCATCTTGAATTTTCTCTGGTGCACGCAAATTATCCCGGTAGGCATGACTCTGGCTAACGTCTCTTCTGTCAACGAGCATGCCACTTCTGCATTCGCTGCTGACGATTTTTCGCCTTCCTCTGCGGCCACCACCTCATCCAGTTCACCTGATATCGGTTTTGACAAAATGATAGCTCCTGACCTATAGTCCCCGCACAAGCTGCCGATCTCCGGCGCCTGTTGATGTCCTATTGCGACATCTTTGACTTTGATGACCGCCATTTCGGTCAGACACCCGTTTTAGCTCATCGGATTCATTCTGGAAACGCCAGCCCCATCCGATGACGTCCTTACCGCGTGTCCCGTGCTGAGCGGCAAGTGATTTAGCGCGAGGTCGACAAGATGCTCCCCAAAAACGTCAGTGAACCTTCCTGTAGTCCCTGGGCATCACCTGTCGTCCTAGTCAAGGATGGCAGCTGGCGCTTCTGCGTCGACTACCGTCACTTGAACAAAGCCACATGTAAGGAAGTCTACCCGCTGCCGCGGATTGATGACGCCCTCTACTGTCTTCACGGGTCTACATACTTCTCAACCATCGACCTCCGCTCAGGATATTGGCAGATTTCCGTCGACGACCTGGACCGTGAAAAGACCGCATTTGTTGCGCCAGACGGTCTTTTCCAATTTAAAGTTATGCGTTTTGGCTTATGTAATGCCCCCGCTGCTGTAGCGCGGGTAACAACAACAGACTCAGTAGGTGCCAGCAATGGAATAGGGTTTATTGAAGATAGCGTGGCTGCTTTTATTCTCTGTGCATCAGCACGAGCATGCGCACTTCGGGTTGCGATAAACGGGCTTGCGTTGTCGCGATACGGCACTTCCTCCCCCTTAGAAGCCTAGCCTGTCGGGAGGCCTCCTTGTGCGCGTAGAACGCCTCGAAAGTCCTAAGCCCACCGGTACACTGGAGGTTACTTCACTGGAAGTCTGGGGTGTACCAAGTGATCCGTCTGAAGATGGTTCAGCGTCGTCCACTGCAGAGGGTTGATCACTCTCTGTGACTTGGTTGTCTCCGGGCCGTGTTGCGTCGAATTCTTGCTTTACGTCATCCGCAGCTAGTCGTGGGCGCACTTGGTCCACGTGACGGCGCTGCACCCCTCCTGTGGTGTCCACCGTGACCATACGCCTACCTCTTGTTGACGTCACCGTGCCGGGTAACCATCTCTGGCCAGCGTGATTATACTGCCGTGACCAAACAGGCGCTCCCGGTGAAAAGACTTGTGACAACGGTGCCGGGGGTCTGCTCACCGTGGGATCCCGTGCCACCTCTTCCTCTGGAAAATGTGCGCTTAGGCGGGTCCTGGGTTGAAAACCCAGCAACATTTCGGCGGGCGACTTGCCATCTCGAGTCGGTGTTGCCCTGTAGCGTAGCAAGAACTTGACAGTCAACCCGGCGTCGCACTTGGAACAGTATCCCCTGCCCAAAGTTGAAGACATATTTGCGGCGCTTTCTGGAGGCGAAGTCTTCAGCACTCTGGACCTGCGCAACGCGTACAATCAGCTGCCGCTGGACGACGAAGCTAGAAAGATCGCGGTACTCAACACACACCGGGGCCTTTACTGCTACAATCGCCTAGCATTTGGAATTGCTTCAGCCCCCGCCTTGTTCCAGCGACGCATGGAATCGATTTTGCAAGGTTTGCCGAATGTTCAAGTGTACCTCGACGACATCATTGTGGCGGAGAAGGAAAACGACACATCTGTACTGCGGCAGGTGTTTCAGCGGCTTCGTGAACACAACTTGAAGTTGAACAAAGCCAAGTGCCGGTTTAGGGAAGCACAAGTGTCGTTTCTGGGGCACCGCATCGATGCCAAAGGTCTGCATCCTCTGCAAGATAACCTCGAGGCGGTACTGGCCGCGCCGAAGCCAACATCGGTAAGCCAGCTGAAATCTTTCTTGGGCTTGGTTACTTATTATGCTAAATTCTTGCCCAACTTGTCAACGACGCTGGCTCCCTTATATTGCTTGCTGGCAAAGGGGGTGTTATGGCAATGGGGGCCATCGCAGGACAGCGCATTTCAAGAAGCAAAGGGTGCCTTAGGCAAGGCTAAATTTCTTGTCCACTATGACCCGCGAAAACCCCTTCGACTGGAATGCGATGCATCATCGGTCGGTTTGGGCGCAGTGCTGTCCCACCGCATCAAGGGCGAAGACTATCCCATAGCTTTTCGCTCTAGAACCTTGACGCCGGCGGAGCGCAATTACTCGCAACTAGAAAAGGAAGCACTTGCCCTAGTTTTCGGTGTGACAAGGTTCAGAGACTATCTTTTCGGTAATAAATTTTGTTTGATAACGGATCATAAACCGTTGACAGGGCTGTTCCATCCCGGTGTGTGTTGAGTACCGCGATCTTTCTAGCTTCGTCGTCCAGCGGCAGCTGATTGTACGCGTTGCGCAGGTCCAGAGTGCTGAAGACTTCGCCTCCAGAAAGCGCCGCAAATATGTCTTCAACTTTGGGCAGGGGATACTGTTCCAAGTGCGACGCCGGGTTGACTGTCAATTTGAAATCGCCGCACAATCGTATATCGCCGTTCTTTTTTGCTACCGGCACCACCGGTGTTGCCCAATCTGAAATGCTTATCGACGAAAGCACTCCGTCTTGTACAAGACGGTCGATCTCGGCTGAAACCTTGGAGCGCATGGCATAAGGCACTGTACGTGCCTTACAGAAACGTGGGCGGACTCCTTCTTTAAGGTGTAATTGAACAGGGGGGCCCTTGCAACAGCCAAGCTTGTTCTCGAAAAGATCGGAAAATTCATCGAGCAGAGGCGCCATCTTGTTATCACGAACAACATTTACACTCGAGGTGGTTCCAGTGTCCCAGAAGGACACACCCGCCTTACGGAAGGACTCTATCGTGTTCCGGCCGCAGAGCAGTGGTCCGTTACATGCCACCACGATTAGCGTGCTGGTCACAACCGTCGATCCAGACTGAACCCTCATGGTTATCTGGCCGACAACTGGCAATGGCCCGAGGAAGCATGTCAAGCGCAGCGATGTTTTTTGCAGTGACGGCCACCATCTGCGATGTTTCTTAAATATGTTCTTCGGTATGACGCTGACCGGAGAACCCGTGTCTAGAATCATTCGCAATTTCCGGCCCTGCCATGTCAACTCCTCCTCGAGAGGCTTCAACGTAGCTCTGTCGGTGGAGCTGTGAGCGACAAGAGCCAGCAACATTTCTTCTCCGCTCTCACCTTCCATTTCCTCGACGGCAAAGGCACCACGTTCCCGAGAGCGGCCACTGCTGCAAACCTTTGCCAGATGACCTTTCCTGCCGCAATGGTGACACTTGGTGTTTCGATGGCGGCACGTGTGTGTCGCGTGGGGACCGCCACAACGCTCACATGAATGGTTGTTCTTTGCAGTGTTCCACTTCGTCCAGGGTCGTCGTCCTCGCTGCGACTGTACAACATTGATGCTGGTTCCCGTGGTCACTGGGTCTGCTTCTCGCATGTCACGAACGTCGCCTAGCGCCTTCTCTGAAGCTATGGCAAATTCTTCTGCCTCCTCAAAAGTTAGCTTCTTCCGTGTTAATAGGCAGCGTCGTGCGTCGTCGTCCCTGATTCCGCATACTATGCGGTCTCGCAGCATACGGTGCAGCGAGTTGCCGAAGTTGCAACTTTCCGCCAGTCTCCGAAGGTCGGCAATGTATTCCTGAACGCTCTCTCCATCCCTTTGCTTACGCATGAAGAATGAAAAACTCGCCGCAATTTCATTAACTTGAGGATTGTAGTGTTCCTCGAGGTATTCAACGACTTCATCGTAGGTCTGGCTGTTAACCGACACGGTTGGAAGGCGCCCTTGCAACATGCGCACGACATTATCGCTCAATGAAGACACCAGCAGAGCTCGGCGTTTGGCCGCGTCAGTAATTCCATTGCCTTCAAAATAAGCTTCCAGCCGTATCCTGTACGTGCTCCAGCTGCTCACCGTCTCGTCGAAAACCGGTGGGCGAGATGCCATCATTTGATCCTGTCAGTCGCAGACCACGCTCACATGAAATCCCATCCTCGTCGCCACTGCTGTAGCGCGGGTAACAACAGACTCAGTAGGTGCCAGCAATGGAATAGGGTTTATTGAAGATAGCGTGGCTGCTTTTATTCTCTGTGCATCAGCACGAGCATGCGCACTTCGGGTTGCGATAAACGGGCTTGCGTTGTCGCGATACGGCACCCGCCACATTTGAAATAATTATAGACTGTCTGCTTCGTTACAAATGGTCGACATGCCTGTGTTATCTTGTAATCGTTTTTTCACCAACATCAGAAAAGCGACAGAAAACGCGGTAGCTCATTCATCCGTTTTTTTTTTCTCCCTTTTTATTCGCGAGCAACTCCCAGTGAGCCTGCCAGAGGGCGCTGCTTACAAGGGTTACGATAACACAAAGGGCAGTGCCTTGCTATTTGAGGCTCGAGCCGGTTGCCTGAGGACCAAAACATACCGGAGCAAATATTCGGAACTAGATGAGGCATGAGTAGGCTGCAGTAAAGATCCAGAGACCACTCAGCACATCCTAATGGAATGCGACGGGATCTGCCCAGCGAGAACCGTAGGTAACGTGCAACTCCCAGAAGCGCTTGGTTTTAAAGTGGAAGGAAACATCAACAGATCAGCCGTAGAGATATGCAAGAGACGATTAGAGTACTGGTGAAAAAAAAAGCGGGGAAAAGATTGATACGACCTGATCTCTTAAAATCATAGGTAGCGGTACAAGGTACATTTTTGAAAAAAAAAAAAGAATGAGAGGTATACAAAAATGCTAGATGAAGAACATGTATAGTATACCTCCTTAAATCAAGCAGGCTAGGTGACTATTTGTCGCCGGCCTGTTTCAAAGAAGATGCCAATAAATCATCATCATCATCATCACAAGGGACTTCAGTGCAGGTGGGCGCGTGTAGTCGTATGGTGTGTGTGTATATATATATATATATATATATATATATATATATATATATATATATATATATATATATATATTACATTTCGCAGTCTTTATTTTTCAGCCAAAAAACAATAACGTAATCAGCATCTTTATGAAACCATCCCTGTTATTCTCTAAATGCCTGCAAGTTTATTATACACACCCTGATAATCAGAATTGTAATTAACAAGGTAGATAATCAACCATAATTGATTATCAACAAAAAATGCTGGTGGAAGGTCAAACGGCGGATTGACATCATGTAATTGGTTCTGTTCGCGTAAAATGGTCCATCTCCATTAAAAGTTTGGTGCATGATAGTTGGAACACTCTGCATGGAACACGTCGTTTTTTAACTCCGTTCAGTATTTACACAGCACGTGTGCCTCTCTCAATCCGTTTTAAGCGTTTTTTAGGACATAGCTGTAAATGGTATAATATTGCCGTGAATTATTTATTTAAAATGTGATTCTCACATTTGTAAAGTAGAGGCAGCGACGAAAGCATAGGATAATGAGATTGTGCGGAACGCTCGTGGCCAAATATGAGCGCACGATTTCTTTAGATGCTCCTTTAATTGTGTAGACTGCATTACGTGTAGATCTGCGCACTGTGCGCAGCTCACGTGTCATATACACGCGCTAAGATTCTACGTGTCACGGCAAGTAAATAAATACTTACGCGCATACATGCATGCATACATACACACAGTGCCCAGATGATGCAGATTCCGGGATTCAGTGGTGTACCTAATTTGTTTGCAGATTGAAATATTCCCTGATGACTGATGGGACCAGGCCGGGCACGCCTACTGGACGCGGAATTTGCATCATTTGGAATAAAGGCTTCTTAAAAAGCTCTTTTGAAGATGTCTTATTGTACACACTGAAACACTCTTACCTATTTCTATGCAATTAGGCTAGTAAACGCTCACAATCAAAGTGCTATAGCTTTACTTTGCAATAGCTTGCAGTAGCTTGAAATATCTTGCAACAGGTTGCAATATTTGCCTCGCAATAGCTTTGCCATTTAAACACGCACAAATATTACACTCGTGCCATACACGTTGAGGCAAATATTCAAGAACAAGCTTTCTACTATATCGCAGTTTCTCTAAGGGAATTGCTTGAACGCATTTAAGGGGTGACCTAAAGCATGCCCTCGATCACGTCGCACAGAGCACGTTGCACGTTCACGCTCACAAGCGCTCCGTGTCCAAAAGAGCCAGCTCTGCGCGGGTATGTAGAACAGACGTGATTTGCCATGGCAGCATGAAATAGCCTAAATGCAGTATTCTTCGTGACCATTTCATATAAACAGGCACCTGTCTGCCTACAGTCTAGAATAAAAATACAACCTGAAAATTAAGAAAATTGTGAAACACCCGGGAGTGACTTGGGACAAACCTAAGCCGAAAGTCCAAGTCTATTCTCAAATAGAAACTTATCGCAACGCGTAGCACATGTAATGAACAAATATGAGCACCCGTGTTTGCTAGGTATCCGCTTTCCTGTCCGATACTTTATACAACCCTTAGCATTACGCTGTAAACAAAAAGTGGAGTAAACATTCTTCTGAAACTTCCCCATTATAGGAAAATACGTGCGACGCTTGCAACCGTTCCGGGAATCTTCACGTTGCTGAAGAATGCGAGCACAATTTATGCAGGTAAGCGCATCTTGAAAATTCGTGCGTACTGATTTATATATTTTCGTAAATATACAGTAACAACGGTGGCTTGAGCAACCAGCTGTTAAAAAAAAAAAAACGCTGATCGGACTCGTTAGGATGAAGCCTTCCAACTATTAAAGGTTGGCGAATTGTTTTTCAAAGGTAACACGGCTGCGAACAGTGACGGGGGCGGGGGGTTGCACTTGTTAGCGTAGTTTACAGTTGTGTACAGAGCTCAACAGACTCGACACACTTCTGTAGAACGCGCGCACCACGTTCTCAGGACAGCGCTGGCGATATCTGAAGATGACATGTGGCACAAAATCGGCTGTATGCGAGTTTGCGTGACTACACCTTTACAGTTTCCATTGATTGTTCTCGGCTTAAGCTTTGGTAGCTGCTTTGGCCCTCACGAGTGTGTTCAAGATGAGTGTGTTGACCTCTGTACGAACAGTGCAATACGGTACTCACGGAACAAGAACTATTGAGGCGAAACAGCGCTCGCTCGGGCGTCCCAATATAGTCACGGCGTCGTGCAGGGTGCTGACGTGCCCTCTGTCGTGGGTCGGCTCGCCGAGAAGGCAAAACGCGCGGCGCGCTCTCCGAAGAGGCTCGCCGGTTCAGGGCCGTTCGGTTTATAGCGCTTTACGCACGAATGGGTGTTTTTCTTGCGCCTCTTCGCCGGCTCCAAATGCCTTGAAAAATTAACTTTAAAAATGCGCCACTTACAGAGCAATTACATGCTTGATGTTTTTTTTTAGAACGCCAAGTCTATAATGTATTTTTTTTATTGCGATAGCAATTATATGGACACTTCAAGCGGATTTCTGTTGTCGCCGTGAGGTTCCGTATAAAGTCCAAGGGCGATAAAATCGTCGCCGCGCGCCGTATGTGCGAGTGAAAGCGCGCAGGGGACGCGCGCTATCACGGAGAGCGAACACAAGGCGGCGAGCAAGCGCGACTGCCGTCGCGCGATAGGCAGTGGGGGTATGGGAGGGAGGGAGGGAGGGAGGAGGGAGGACGACACTGTGCTGCGGCACCAAATGCGTATCTTGCAACCGGGCGCAAGGAGAACTGGCCACTCAATCTCCCACGCGAAAGGAGGAGAGCGGGAAGGCAGCGCGGGAGGGAGGGAGGGAGGGGGGCAGCTCCTACTCTGCCAACAACTGCGCTTTGCGCCGGTGCGGCCCGTCGCGCGCACCGTATCTTGAAAGTGATCTCCACACGGCTCTGACCTTTGTATGCGCTGTGCATGCATTCGCCGCTCAGTTTCCGTTGAAGCGATAGACCGCACGAACCTTCGCTCGCTGCGGCGGCTGCGCTTGCTGCCAGCGTTTTGACAGTGGTTGTCTGCGGTCATCGAGTGTGATCTATTCATGTTTGTTTGTGCGCGATGACACAACGCTTGTTAATTCAGTTAGCAAGCGAATGTGTCCACGTTTATGCAGCCGATAAAGCTACTATCCCCACTCCGAATAGCTCTCTACTAATTTGCTATCGCAATTGATGCTTCCCCTTTCGGGCGAAACTGCGACATTTTTTTAAACGCTAGATCGATAACTTGCTTAGGTATGATTTGTTTCAGCGAATGACAGTACTTACCCTCTGTGCCAGTAGTTCATATTTAGATTGTTCTCATAACTTCCCCGCCATGCCTTAGATGATTGAAAGCATCGTTAATGATCATTGCTGGGAACCGCCGACTCCAACGATCCGTAGGACGCTGGTTAAAAAACTAAGTGCTCGGAATGCACTGTGCCTACTTCTGTACCATGTGGGTCAATTTTCAAACATAACGATTCGTTTTCTTTGCTGCTGCTATCTAATTATGTATATTGCGAGAAGGCAGCGAGTTTGTCCGGAGCTTCCCGATGCCTCTCTTACCACCTTGCTGGTCGAAGTCTAGATTATTCTAGCACCAACCTATTGCTAGCTAGCCGTCTTGGTAACTGCTCCACAGCTTCCATTTGGAAGTCCTTACTCCATGGTAAAAATAGTTGAAGCACGAACTCAAATGATAACGAATACGCGCAGCCGAAACAGACGTACACAAGTGCTGAACTTCCAATTGTTTTTTTTTTATGTGCGGATAAATTCTATAGAGGAGGTTGGACGACAAAAATTGGTGTCTTATTTTTGTTCTTTGATGCAATACTTCTGCTGGGCTGTTTTTTTGCCGGTTTCGTGCTTCGCTTGCGCAGTTCTGCCTCGTACGCATTCCCACGTAGAAGTGAATAATTTTGGCTACAGCGTCATTTTTGTGTTCGCGGCACCGAAACGCGAGGTCGAAGTTTTGAAGAACATGGTCAACGGTTCCCCAAGAAAGCGCGGATGGAAAGCGCTCGTCTTTGCAATATGGAAAGGACACACAAAATCTGAGAAGCCAGCCCCGCCGGCCCAATACGGAAGCCCGCGGGAGCTCAATTAGAGACGAAAGACCTGGAGATCGCGAAAGAAACCGCGATGATAGCTTGCATGCCTAAATTGGGAGCTTTTCATCCCAAGGTCACCTACGCGTGCGCTCACACTACAGGCCTACAGGCGAGCGAGTGAGCCTGAGTGAAGTACACTGTAAGTGAACTGTGGCGGCGTCGGCAGACGTCGTCTGCTAGGGCATTACTACTAATAGCTCGTTTCAAGCGTAGTACGACATGCAGTTAGGACAGTATTCATTAATAGCTGCTGCTAAAATGTCCGCCACTTCTATTTATTGATGTTACAGAATGAAATCGGATAAAATTTACAATATACGAAACGATATCGCAATTTTTGTGCCTCGCATCCATAGAAGAACATGTAAACGATGGCAACGTGCCCGACGCGTCCATCTGTCGGGCTGCGGCGAAAACTACATTTCCTCCTCACCCGACTTTATGGGGCCGCCCGCGCGCGCTGTCACCGGCCTAGCATATTCTTCTCCTCAAATACTTCTTTCTTAGTGACAGTACCTACTAGAACACCCACAGCTGCATTCCAGAGTTCTGACAACACCTTTGTCTCTCTCTACGGCACCTGCAACACGTCGAGATGATGGGTTTCCTTTGATGCTTGAAAGTTTGGCGTAATACAGTCCCTTCGGCACTAGTTTTATTAAGTGAAGGAAAATGGGAAACACTGTATATAGCTGTTTGTATACTAAGAGTAAAAGAGTAAAATATGGTAGTACTTCAGCAGGTTACTTGAAACAGTCGACAGCTTTAGAACACCAGCGCTTCACAAGAGTATCATGGCAAACCACAAGGGCTGGCTAGCTGTGGCTACGCATTTACGGCAAGGACTGTGCCATACTGCGCGCAGACAGCGCAAAGAGTCAGCCGAGCAGGCGCAGGAGGTTTCGTGGGCTCAACTGCATGCTGCACACCGACTTTGTAATTAGGAGTAGAACGGCAGAGTGGGTATAGAGCTACTAACGCAAAGCTGATGCAAATTGGCTTTTGCATCATGCCCAGCAATCTTTCGTATAGCTAATGTCGGCAAGGATCTCCGTAGGGTGACAACATGTGGAATTGATTACGACGCTTCGTTCGTTTTTTATTGCGATAGCAATTATATGGACACTTCAACCGGAATTCTGCCGTCGCCGTCGCCGTGAGGTTCCGTATAGATTCCAAGGGCGATAAAATCGGCGCCGCGCGCCGTATGCACGAGCGAAAGCGCGCGGGTGACGCGCGCTATCACGGAGGGCGAACGCACGGCGGAAAGCAAACGCGACCGTCGCGCGAAAGGCCGTGGGGGTATGGGAGGGAGGGAGGTGGAGCGGCGCTGTGCTCCGGCACCAAAGGCGTATCTTGTCACTCAATCTCCCACGCGAAAGCAAGAAACGGAAAGAGGGGGGGGGGGAGGGGGGGGCAGCTTCTCCTCTGCCAACAACTTCTCCGCTGCCCTTTGCCCGGCGGTGCCGGTCGCCCGTACCGTCTCTTATCTTCACACGGCTCTGACGTGTGAAGATAAGATATGCGCTGTGCATTCGCCGCTCAGTTTCCGTTGAAGCGATAGACCGCGCGAACCTGCGCTTCCTGCCAGCGTTTTGACAGTCGTTGGCTGCGGTCATTCAGTGTGATCTATTCATGTTTGTGCGCGCTGACACCACGATTGTTAATTCAGTTAGTAAGCCAATGTGTCCAAGTTTATGAAGCCGATAAAACTACTATCCCTACTCATAGCTCTCTACTAATTTGCTATCGCAATCGATGCTTCGCCTTTCGGGCGAAACTGCGACATTTTTTTTTCATTTATAGGAGCGCGGTGATATCTGCATTTTTCACACTTGTGCACTACTAGCGTCAGTAAGGAACCGTTTAATAAGGGATTGTAAAGGAACCCCGACCAAAGTGAGGACATTCTGATGCATGCGCACCCGAACGGAGCACACATTCTTAGGGAACGTGGACCCCACCACCACCGCTTCCTTCAACCCAACCATAGCTCACCCCACTTCGGCAAATTCACCGCAAATCGGATATCTGGCCGCTTACATCGAATCAGCAATGATTAGAGCGACCATCGTGCATCTAGACTCGAGGGGCTTGATAACTTACTAACCAATATCAAACATTCTGTTTTCATTTTTTCAAGCAAATGCATCAAGATGGCCGTGGAAAAGTGCACAGTCGACCAAATTGTGGCATGTCCTGCAAAAGGGTCGTATACGCAGCAGCAGTGTCCAGGTCTTCTTAAAGAACACGAATATAAAGATGTAAGTGTCACGTAAGGAAGTGAATTTCTCGCTTTTGTTTTTGTTCTTAGCGTCGAGACTTTGGCAAAAAAAAATTAGATGAGAATAAGTTTGTTTCGTGCCTTCATATTTCATAAATGTGTGGCTAATGTGTTCGATGACAATCCTTGGCTTTCGGTGATGCCGTCGCGTAAACGTGCAGGAGTTTCACATTTTAGCGCCTTAAAATTCAGTTCAGTATAAGGCTTTCTGATGGCTCGGATAAAAAGAATGTGGCTACACCTCTGAGCAAAGCGATTTCACTTTTTATTCCGTTTATCTTGTCAATATATCGCATCGTTAGTAAGTGCTTTCAGTGTTCGCGAACAAGGCAAATAATTTCTAACTTCTCAGTAAATCGAGTTCATTGAGAACTGTAAGCTAAGACTGATGAAGTTTAACGTCACAAAGCAATACAGGTCTGCCAGAAACGTCGTAGTGGAGGGCACCGAAATAACTCGACTGCCTGGTGGTGTTTATAACGCGCTCCCAAAGTGCGGGACACGAAATCTTTTCCCCATTGTACCCATCCCTATGCAACTGTTGATGCCTGGAATCAAACCCGCGATCTCTTTGTCAGTAATAAAATGCCATATCTACTTAAGCTCCACGGCAGATAAGCGCTGGAAAAGAATCAGCAGAGCGTTGTAAATTCGGAACACGAATACCAACCACTGTGTCGTAATGTAGTCAGTCAAAGATAAGTCAGCGCTTGTCCTGTGGTTTTCTGTGGCCTCGTCTTTTACTCGCACTGTTAATTTGTTGCTACATTATATAACTTAACACACTCGCAGCCTATATCCCATACCTGCCAACCTGTGAACATCAGAATTCGCAAACCCCGCGGACATGTTACCGAGGGGGAAGGAAAATGAAGGAATGGCACGCATATTTTTTAAAACTTGCGCTGAGCACACTCTTTTTGTGATACATAGCAATTTATTAACTACGATTTATCTTTAAGCACAGAACACAAGCAGCAATAAACTTGAAATAGCTAGGACTGACAAGCGACACATTATTTTAAATGTGAAGCGTTTCTTTGCCTAGTCGAAGCCAAGGTCAGAGCAAGGGCGCGTGCAAGGACTCGCCAATTTTGTCTCCCAAAAATGTGGCCGATCCCGGAGATACTGCACCTCGAAAAGCCACGGGGCATAGTGCAAACACCGGATATCGTGCGAATTAAGGCGGCCCGCAGCGACAGGTGATGCACGTGAGCGCAGACGTGAGCTACAACACCAACAGGCCGTAGCTGCCATGCTGTCGTCGTTCTTCTGTCGTCATCCTTCCGTCATCATTTCATTGCCTGCATGACATAGGGATCATTCTTTCGTGGTCATTGGCTGTCTCCGTGGATGCCTTGGACTAGAAAAATGAAGTTCGGAACGACCCACACTGCTCACAACGAGAAACCTTTACAGAGCAACAATAAAGTTTATTCTCTCTTTCTCATCGCCATATTTCCGCCGTTATTACCCTGTCGCTGTCACTAACTTGTCATTCGTGGTCATCACGCCATCTTCAAGTCGACGTCATACCGTCATCATTCAGTCGCCTTCATGCCGTTGTCGACATCGCGGCATCATTGCAGCGGCGCCGTCATGCCCTTGATGGTCGTTCCGTCGTCGTCATTTTGTCCTAGCTATTCCGTGGTCGTCAACCCATTGTCGTCACACGTTTGCCGTCGCCCCGTCAACGTGATTTCACCTTCATCATCCCTTTGTCGTCATTGTTTCGTAGACACGCCGTTGCCGTCATAGCAATGTAATAATTTTAGCATCGTCATCCCATCGGCATCGCTCCAGCATCGGCATCACGTTGTCGTCACGCGATCGTCGTCGTGCCATGGTCGTCATGCAGTCGTCGTCACAACATCGTCGCCACTCTTTGCGCACGTTTACGTCTTCTATACCATACAGAAGTGCTTTCCATGAAAGATAATCATCAATGATGGATTCTGCTTTGATGTTTTTTTGAGATCACTGACTTTTTAGCGACTTTGCTGTCACCTACTTTGCATGCTTGAGGAACTTGTGCGTATAAACTTATTTGAAGTAGGGACGGCCTCTTGCGTCCTTTCACCGTCATAAGATCTGCAGAGGAATGTTCACAGACCGACATGCATAAATTTTTCGCTAATATTGACGCAACATTCGCAAACTTGTAAAACGAGCCCAAATTCGTACACTTTACGAAAAATTCGGGAGAGTTGGCAGGTATGCTATATACGTGTAGGCACGTGGGAGGCTTTGTAACGTAGAACACTCGGAACTCTTAAACTATGCACTGCACACAATGTGTACTCCGTCAGCCACAGTCATAACGTTTCAGATTTTATGTTGCAGTCTTCCGCACTTAGAAGCGACCAGCAATATTTAAGCATACATTATTAACCGTTTCTGCTCCAATGCAACCATCTAAAACGTTAAGTTCAGGGCCGGTATTTTGTAGCGATGCCTTTCCGATGCTAATGCCTATTCGCGCTTTTCGCGCTTGGTCATTGGTCAGAGCGACGGCCCGCTCACGTTATCAACTGGATCAGCCGGCCGTGAGCGGTGGATAAGACTAGTATAGAATAAAGCATAACGCATCGCTACAACATACCGGCCCAGGACGGTACTTGTGAGAGCGTTGTTCTGCTTCAGCGCTTTTCGATTACTGTTTTGCGCCTCCCGAAGATAAGCTGCGAATGTATTCAAACTTGGAACTTCAATATCTCACTGTACAGACTGTAAGCGTTTCCTGTTCCCACAATTGTACAAAATATGGTGTCTGTATCTACCCAGGTTCGAGTTTGCTTTTATTCCCATAAGCTCCGGAACCAATGCGGAGAAGCCGGGGGCATAAAGCTATACATTCGAACATCGTTATAACGAAGTTGAAGGGGAAGCCGAAATTATTTCGTTGTATCCATTACTTCGTTATACCGACTATTGCCATTTACTGTGAGATATGCCCAATCGTATGCACAACTTTAAACATGCTAATAAGATAACGGCTCCACGTCCCGCCGAACCGCTACGATGCGATGAAAATTCAATAAAGCAACAGCAAAAGACTATCCAGCGAGTGCACCACGCGACTTTTTAGCACCTGAGGCGACAGCCGTTACGATAGTGTTCTTATGCTCCAATGTGATGGTTTTTCGCTTCCGCTTTTCACTTGGCTCGCTCACATTGTCATGAAACCCGTCGAAGTATGCCGTCGACAGAGCTTGGCACAGCGCTAGAAACGAACGTATGCGCGGACGCGTTCGGCCCTTGAAAACGAAACTATCTGATCCGCCGCTTTCTCACGGCCCCGCGCATAGAGTTTCTCACTATATTACCTAGGCGGAAATCTGTGTGTGCTGTGCTGTGTGTATGCATAGGAATGCCGGTATATTGTGACTTTGGATTGGCATCGTTCTCGGAGAGCTAGAACACCGTTCTGTCTGTCACAGTGATTCATTTGCTACTAAAACAGCATGTAAAGAGCTGTTCTAGCTTTATTATTACACGAAAACATGTTTTGTTTATTTATGAGGACTCGTGACTGGATGTACAGTTACATGAAACGTAAAAAGTATCAGCGGGCCGCTAAAGTTGGACGACAGATGACAATATCCGCGCTCACTTTGGAACAGTTTGTCGTCTGTTGCTTTTCTTCGCTTGATTCTGCATTGTAGGTGAGTAAACTTCATTGAAAGATGTAATATGGGTGAATGAAAACATTTTATAAAGATTTTATTTTAAGAACGCGTTATCTGTGCAGCCATATCCACGTTTTAGACGTAGCCTTTTACAACACCAGCCAACACAAGTCTCGCACACCCATATACCGTCATTCCCATTACGGCGCAGAGCTCGTTAGAAAACTCCGATAGACGGTGGCGCCAGATTTCCAATATAGTGAGAAACTCAATGGCTCCGCGCATAGTGTCTATGGCTCCGCGGCTCCCTGTGAGCGTGCCGGTTTCACGCAAGCTGCGTCATCACAGCGCGGTGAGCCGTAGTGAGAGAGAGCGCGCAAGCTACGTACCGCAGCGGGAGAGAGAGGTGTGATAAGGCAAGAACCAAGTTATAGTAAACTAGAA
Organism: Dermacentor silvarum; assembly: GCF_013339745.2. Taxonomy (NCBI): domain Eukaryota; kingdom Metazoa; phylum Arthropoda; class Arachnida; order Ixodida; family Ixodidae; genus Dermacentor; species Dermacentor silvarum. The sequence goes on along the minus strand of NC_051154.1, from coordinate 42,826,498 downwards.
TGTCTCCTAGTACACTGTAACCAAGTGCTGCTTGAGCGCGGTCACCGTGCGCGCTGCTACGCACGGTGGTCTTGCTCGACGGCGCATTCGACGCGGGAATTTTGAACTGCCGCGCCGAACGAGTGTGGAACCCGGCGAAAAGCGATATGCTCGGTGCGCAAGTCAGCATTTTTGGTTTCCGCGACGAATCTAGTTCGTTATATCCATTGGTAGAACAATTTTACTTAGTGAAAACTACGTTTAAATTACGTGGATCTCTATAGGGGGATTTCAAGGAAATTATATTTACTTCGTTATATCCGTTATTTCGTGATAACCAGTTTCGTTATAACAAGGTTCAAGTGTATTTGTATACACTTACGTACATAAGAGGGCCTGTCACTATTCTGTCGTTCTCTCGAAACCAACCATTTTATTCTGTCACCTGCAAATGTAGTGCACTTCTATGGTTCAATAACTAACTACAACCGTAATTACACGTTACCTGTTGCGTCACTGAAAGGCAAACTCTGACATTTCTCTTACCACGGCAGAAGTAATAGAACATTTGATATTTTGTGTGTTTCTTTATTTCAGCACGTTTCCCAAGAAACAATCAAGAAGATGAAAAAGAAGAGTAACTGGGTTCCCGCTGAATGTTTCGACAAAAAATGTTCCACTCAAAGAATTTCTTTTCGTATAAGGAAAGGCATAGATTTTTATGTCTGCCCACGTTGCCGAAGACGGAACTGCTGGCCGTGCCGTGCAATCCACGACGGCATGACGTGCGCGCAGCACACGGAGAAAGTTGTGGCCGATATCGACGCAGGAAGGCACGAAGTAAGCGGTCGTGCAAGCGACCTAAATTTATCCTCTTCATGCACCGCTTTTATTGCTGGCAAAGTGAAAGAGGCGTTGCTTGGGAAAACGTATGCGTGCTTCTTTTAGCGCAAACAGCACTCATGAGCCAGGCAATAGACCGGTCGTGTTCATCCGTCCATGGGTCACACTTTGGCTCAGAATCATTCGTGCTCTCTACACTCGTGTCCGTACGAATGCTAAGCATCCTTACGGAACGCTATCGCGGGCAAGCGGGTATTAGGGAGCATTAGGTTTTGCGCACCCAAAGCGGCACTGCCTGTTTGCGTTTTTTTCGTATACCTGCTTACATTCTTTTTATGTCCGCCAGTTTGCGCCCGCAAGCTTTGAGTGCGCAAAATCTAGAACTCCATATTAGGCTCACGTTTTTATTTCTCATGGTTTCAATTTATAACTGCTTTTTAGCGGATCATAATAAAGCCCTTGGGTCGTCCCCACGTCGGCCGTTCACTTGTAGCAAAGATACAAGATTAGTCCTTGCTGGGCTAGTTGGTTTATATTGTAGTATAAAAATTGAGCGCGAAATGAACACGAGGATCGAGGTAGAACAAGCATGCTGTTCCATCGCAAGGCCACGCCATGAGGCACGTAGCTTCCCTAGAATGCTTCGACCATTGAGTAGCTCTGAGCAGATTTCTGCAACCTGCAAGCAAGGCGTTTGGTTTTTACTGGCAGCTTCATATGCGAGTCCATGACACCGGTAGCTTCCATGTACGTCTGAAGAGACTCAGCAGAATGTCTGTAGAACCTAAGTCTGCATGTTCCATTGTCTCTGTATGCCTTGCTAAGAGAAAAGACAAAATGACTAATTTCGCACATTTGCGCATTTTTACCATTATTATTATTAAGAAAACAATGTCCTAACAGCCTTGGAATTTTGTGTTCAGATCGTGTAGATAAGTGTATATGTATAGCTGTTACTAAAGTGTCCCCGCATAAAGGATCCGCTTCCCTCGTTAGGACCCCCACGAGAAGGAAAAGCGATTGCGGGAGCACATCGCTGTTTACGAGCAAGACGTTGTGTCCACATCCCAGGAATTTGAATGTGCCATTTGTGTCGTGGAAGTGGAACCCGGCAAGGGGATTGTTCTCAAGAACTGTCACCACAAGATTTGCGAGTGAGTACATGCCGACTCCAGCGGATGCAAGGTTTGCACTTCGCGGTACTGCAAAGGAGGAACTTGTCAATTTTGTAAGCACAGGTCTTTAGTAGCTAGCTTCGGACGCCTGAAAATATCAACGGAGAGGGAAAATACGCATGCGCTCATGCTCACTAAGTCACATTAGACACCAACCATTGATACTTTATTTGCCGCAACTTCTGAAGCATCCGTGACCAGCAACACCAGCTGTCAAATTTCTCGAGGGCATAGAACTGTACGTGTATATCAGCGCCATTCGTGGTAACATCTATGAATACAAATGGCAGTTACGTAAAATATGATGTATAATAAAATAAAACGCTTTGAATCTAAAAGCTTGGAGTGACCAATTTTTATATGGCTACTAGCTGTTCTCACGCTATTAAAGTATACCAACAACTCCTAACGCCCAGCCGCATTACGAAGAGGGTGAACCTATCGATCACTTTTCCTCGAGGCTAGGAACACCTGCGGCTCTCAAGCCGTTTGCTGCCGACATAGGTGCCAATCGTGCATGTATTACGCCCAACAGTAACCACATCCTTTGTTGAGGTCTGCCTCACCTGCCTCTAGAAAAAATTTACAAGTCTGAATATGGAGCCCAACTGTGTTGTAGTGGGTCATTTGGTTCTGAGACATGGTGGAGCACTGCACTGCAGAGCAGAACTGAAGACAGGACGTAATGAACTGTGTCTTGCGTCTCGATTCATCACGCCCTGTCCTGAGGCTTGCATCGCAGCACCATGAATACGACAGTGACAGCGCTTGGCCCTATGAAACCGAGTGTGACGTGCACTTTGCGGCTGTGAGACAACGCGCCTTCACATGCCATTTTATTATTTGTGAGTCTTTTGCAGTACATGCAGTACATGTGTTCCTTTGCAGTGCACATAAGTAAACGCTTTCAACATGTACTGCAGCTCAAGTCCGAAGCTCACTTGTGCGAGCTATGTGTACGACTACACTTACGACATCGATATTGCAGCGTATGTCATATGTCAGACAGACAATAAGGACCACCGGTAAAAAAAAATAAAAAATGCTGTCAACGGTGATGCAGGTAATTGTAGTTTGTTAGGGTAGCAGAGACGTCATGCATCCGAAAAAAATAGTGAAATTATCATTGCTTCGACAACCATCACGTGGTACCAGCAACTCGCCGCAAATTAGTAAAATGCACCACAACTCTAATAAAAGTACATGTCCAACAGTTCCGTTCTAAGCGACTTCGAAGTGTCATCATCGTTTACCGTGCTTTATTAGTTCTCATAGCCATTCGTTTTCCAACTTGTATATGGCAGCAGAGAGCGTGCGCCTTTGCACACTAAAGAGCGCGCACTCGCAGATGAGGCGTACAATATTGTGTGCATGTTTCTTCAGACCAAATTCCCCCTTTTGAATAGCTGCCCGATCAGCATCTCCACTATGTGACCGAGAATACATTGAAAAAATTAGCACATTTTAGTTAATTACTCGACTGCGCACGATAAAAAATTTACTTTAGAAGAAAGTGAAGATGTCAGCACTGCCACGTAGAAAGAATTATAACTGCATATGAATACGACCACGGGGACATAAAAGGGGGAAAAAAAACGCAAAAATAGTCCACGAGAGAAAAACAAACGATGTAGAGGTCAACACATTAGGACTGTATGTAGTCAAAAATTGTCGGTGAGTCCTCAATGGTGCAATAAAAACATATTCGCGTAAAATAACGTCGTTTCTACAAGCGTATATATATATATATATATATATATATATATATATATATATATATATATATATATATACTGACGTTAAGAATATGTAAGCGCACATGTTTTTTTTTTTCTCCGGACCATATATAAATACCCAAACCATCCATAGGAATAACTTGCCTGTGACCAGTTCGTATATTGAGGCCTCTTGTCCTAGCATGTGGTATTTTCAGACAGTGCCTGGCCAACACTGCCAAGAACTCCCCAACAGCAGAAGTTCAATGCCCCTGCCTCGATGAAGACGCACCTTGCCAGATGGCCGTTTTTGACAGCGACCTCAGGGCGGTAAGTAACATTATGCGATAATGATTATTGCGATCGCCAGGCTTTTGCTCTTGTTAGGGCACGCCTAACTTAATTTGAAATACTAATATAGCTTTCATCATCAGTCAGCCGTTGTCTACTTGTACACGGTGCATTGCTTTGGCGCACAGTGCATTGCCTTTGTCGAAAGAGCCAACGGTGACCAGAGCGTCGGTTATTGTGTGCCACAGCAGTGTCAGAGAATTAACAACCTAGCACCAGCTCTGGTCATAATGCGTGCGAGTAGCGCGGACAACTTATACAAGGACTGCACGCCTTACCTTTGTTGCGCGCGCGTTAATGAAACTGACGCAGAGCGGCGCACAAATTCTTCGTTTAAAGAAGATTATCGCCCATTTCGCAGTGCCTGTCGAAGGAGGACTACAACGCACTGCAGGACAGGAGCCTGCGCGAGGCTGAGAACAGGAGCAAAGAGCCGTCGTTCCATTGCAAGACGCCCGACTGCCGGGGCTGGTGTTTTCACGACCGCGACGTCGAGCTCTTCCAATGCCCCCTGTGCGACAAGCAGAACTGCCTCCGCTGCGAGGCCATTCACGAGGGCTTGACATGCGCCCAATATCAGGAAGACTTGAAGATCAGGGCCGAGAATGACGCAGCGGCCAAGGCCTCGCTCAACTTTCTCGAGGTGACCCCTTCGCCCTCCTTCATTTTTTTTTCTCTCTAACGCGTCTTCTTTTTACAATCACTCAGACTTTCACATAATAGCGTGTGATGTCACTTCGATTTTGTGTGTGGTGGGGACGAGCACGGTCTCTGCCCTTGTGAGGTCTGCGCAGATACATCTGACATCGCAAACAGACCATTTTCAAGCCTATGTATAGGTCGGCAAACTCCCTCATGAGTCGGCTCACTGAGACTCGGACCAACCCGTGAGTCTTAATGAGCAAAAGCACTCGTGTACCGTGCATTGGATGCACGTTAAAGGACCTCGGGTGGTCAAAATTACTCCGGAGTCCCCCCACTACGGCGTGCCGCATAATCATATCGTGGTTTTGGCAGGTAAAACCCGATAATAAAAATTTTACTCCAAGTGAGCTCAGCTAAGTCGGTCTGAGTCCGAGTGAACCCTAAGCAAAAAAGGTATTTTTGTTAGTGAGCTTGAGTGATTTCAGTTTATCTTGCCGAACTATGCTTTCAGATGTTACTGCTGTACGTCGTGACGTTTCGCATACAAATATAGTTCCTCCGGATGAGACGTCAAGGTTTGTCTTCAGGGGATCTGTATGTAAAAAGTCCCATTATTACGCTCTATTTGGAGTGCTGCAATGTGGACCAAAATTATTTTTGATTATTTGGTGGTGAAATTTATTGGGGAAAATTGCTCGCAGACAACTTGACAGGCTGAAGTACTCAATAGAGGGCAATGAAGGAAAAATCGGTATACAATTATTATTTAACATAGGCTTGTATAAATGACGGCAACAGAATCTAGAGAGATAAAAAAAAACTACATAAAGCGCCAAGGAAAGACAAACGCTTGTGAATGAAATAATGATAGCTTACTTTAGAATATGAAAGTATAGTTTCTACATTTAGTTGATCTGATAAATACAAATATTTGCATGCTTGCTCCAAGGGTCTGAAACAGTTTTCTTTGACGCATTCCTTCACGGCATCTCGTTTCTCCAAGCTTAATCCAGCCATGCGTGTGAGCATGTGTTAACTAAAGCGATTAGTTTAGCATAACGGACGAGCTAAGTGCTGTCGGTGTTGGGATGGTAAGTATGTTTATGAAGGTAAAACGTAGTAGGTGAGCTAGTATATCGGAAGGCCGGAAGTTGAAAATTGCTTGAGCTCTCGCAGTTTAGGTGATGAGATGTAGTGAACAGGGGAGCTTTTCTTGACGCAGGAAATGCTTAGAAGCCAGCAAGCGATGCGATGCCCACAGTGCCGCGTTGTCATCATCAAACGGTCCGGGTGCGATTTCATGGTGTGCACCTTCGTGCCAGACTCAGTTGTGTTGGGCCACCAGAGGAGCTCGATGGGGCCCGAATGTGAGTGTCAACGTCGTTTTTCTTTCTTTATCCCTCCCCTAACCACAACCCTTGGCTCAGCGCAGAGGGGCCGTGAACTCGAAAGCCACCATCAATTTTTTTTTTTTTTTTTTGCTATAGTGGGAGAGAGTGATTGTATATCAGGGGGGTTTAACGCACCACTAAGAGTGACGCGAGGGCCACTTTCTTCTTTCTTATTCGGAAGGAAACGGCAAGTTTTTGCACAAGTATGTCCACTTATTGCAAAGGATACCCCGATTTCACGATTTCTTGGCACTCATTGCAACTATCGCAAGGAAAAACGTATAAAGATGCATCGAATGCAACCCGCCTTTAGAAAACTTTATAAGAATGTGATGATGGAAATAGAAGTCGCGCTTTAACCTCCAAGAATTCTCTATATAGCCCATAATACTACCACAGTGGCAGCGATGCTATATCATATAGCTTGCAGTGCAACAGCATAAAGACTCACGATATTGCTAATACCACAAGGTAGATAAAAGATGGACGGTACCTTGCGTATAAAATATTTCAGCGGTTGCAATCAGCGTGATCACATCCTGAGGCCTGCACTCTTTTTTTTTTTTTTAGGCTGCATGGAGAGCCGAGACGTAAGAACACATGCCACAAACTTTCCTTGCAACACCTAGTTCAGATGTTTAAGTTGTTTGATCTGCACCTTAGATGTAGTTGTATGCGTCACAGTCCTGATCCTCGTCCTGATTCATCGAATTGGATCTGTTTGGGAAAGGCTCTGATCGCGCATATGTAGCCATAGCCTTTCTGCGGACCACGTTCACAGGAGTATCGTGTAGCTATAAGAATCCAGTTTCGTAACTCCTCCCTTCGCAGGGTGTCGGCGACACAAGCGGTGGTTGCAGATGCGGTGTGGGCGGCGTCAAATGCCACCCGACGTGCACGACTTGCCACTAGCTTCAGGAAAGGCGGCGTAAGTCACGATCACTTGTAAACTTCACTTTCTCGTTTGCTCTCGAGAACGTGAAACACAGTGCAGCTGTTCCCACAATTGTGTTGACCTGGATGCATGACTTGGAAGCAATGTTTGTTTTTGCTTTGCTACGTGTGCCTGCACTTCTTTCAATATATATTTATATCGCATAAACTGAGCCGCTCTAGGAACGCATTATTTGGGGCATATATTTTTATTCTCTTCATGCTTCCGACGAATCCCATCGGACGTTCGAGAGTCCCGCTGCCGCAACATGCATCCCATATACCACAAGAGTAGAAGGAAAGCTAGAGCCGACGCCATCAAACGAAGATTCAAGCAAGACCCAGACGCCCGCTACACCGACGCGGCCAAGTATCCGCATCGAAACGCGTACGCTCTCAGCGTCGTAGACTCCCGAGGCCGCGAGTTAGCATCGGCAACCGTCAAGGCACGCAACCCGGAAACGGCGAAAGAAGCGGCAATCGCTTTCGCCACTACCACATGCACAGACGCAGCAGTCATTTTCACCGACTCTCAGGCCACCTGTAGAAATTTCTCGAGGGGCCGCATCTCGGCTGATGCACTCAAGGTACTACAACGACGTAGCACTCCGCTCCCGTACACCTGCGTAACGTGGGTACCCGGACACGAGGGACTAGAGGGGAATGAAGCGGCCCACACCGCTGCCCGCGAGCACGTCAGCCGGGCTCCCTTCGCCCCACACGCCCTCCGACCCGCGGCAGAAGAGGTGGAAGCCGTGCCCAACAACTATTCGGCGATATTGCAACACTACAGGCTCGAGCGCCGCGTGTATCCTCCACCGCACCAAAACCTCGGCAAAGAAGAAAGCGTGGTCCTCAGACGCCTACAAAGCAATACTTACACTCACGGAACTATAATGCACCGCCTCTACCCGACGCTCCACAGCTACCTCTGCCCACTCTGCCACGTTCCCGACACCCTGGCACACTTGCTCTCGGAATGCCCGTGGCATGAAGACAGCGAAATGCAGCCGGAAATGGACGCTAACCGAGCACCAGAAGCAAACGAAGACCATCTATTCGAAACGTGGGAGGCCAAGCTCTCCCTCGGGGACCTGGAAGACCAACAACTCGTCGCCAGGGCCAAGAGGGCAGCCGAAGCCAGAGGGCTTCTGGAATAAGGAACCTTCCCACCTCAGGGTGATACCGGGCCTCGCTCGATCGGGACACTGTTTCAACAATAAACGTTCCTTTCTCTCTCTTTATGCTTGGGAGCTGCTTACGGGACCATTTAGTCTTAATTATTTACATAATTGTAAAATATGTCAACCTATCGCAATTACAAGCCGGCCGAAATATTTTATTTATTGTTAGAATGTCCTGATGACGCGATTAAAGAAAAAATAATAGTGTGTTTTGCAACGATAGAAAAGCTTTCGTGGATGTCGTGATGACGTTTATCATTAGCATGTTTCCTTGACGGCATAAGTCGCCAGGAAAAAAAATGCTTCTTGTCCCCGCCCATGAATCGATCACGAGTACGCGAAGTTTGAGCCATCATCGTCGTCGCGCCCTCGTCGGTCATTGTCGTCGTTATCGTGGTCACGTTAGGATATCGCTATATTTGATTGCTTTCCTTGAGTAACCATTTACAATTTTTTTCTTCTCTTTTTAAGCGAGAACATGATTCTGACATGACAGGTGACTGGGCGAAAGGAAAGTTACGAATTCCCTGGCAATTCAGTGTTCGTTCATGGAAGACGTGCATGGCCGGTGCGATGCAAACTCTAGCAGCGCACTATTAGTTTCGCGTCGATCTAGCTTTTGCAAAACCAAGGCCTCGCAAGTGGCGTGCAGCTAATGTATGCTGCCGTAACATCCTGTGATGTGGAACGAGGGAGAAAATTTCGACGGTCTGCTTGTGGAAACGTGCTGCGACAACCACTGAACCACGACGGACGTGCTGAGCGGTCCGCGGGCCCCTATGCCTTGCTTCGCAAAAGGGCGTGCTCCTGGCTCAAAATGAAAGACCGGTTCATTGGTTGGTTTCAACGTCCAGAAGCTACTGCTGCATGGAATACGAGTAGGCTACAGCATTCCTGACGTTGATGTCTGCCGAAAACCAGTGAATATTTTTTGTCCTTCATACAGTCGAATCCGGATATAACGAATCCGAAAGGAATCACAAAAAAGTTTGATATATAGGTAATTCGATATATAAAATAATAGGCCCTGAGGCAAACGGCGGCTTACCGATTGGTGTGCGCGAGGGCCGCTAAGTTACTGCACGCAACTCGAAAAAAAAATGCAAGCACATTTTATTTACCTGCAAAACAATTGCTGGATCACTTTCAACTTCATTGCAAAGTCCAAGTCGATTGTTTCCTTTACGCTTGCAGAGGCCATCGCTTGTGGAAAATGAAGTCACGAATAGGCACTCAACCCACACGACGATGCCACGAAAATCGGAAAGAAGGCAGTTGACGTTCGAGGTAGCACACGGGCTAGCCAAACAGCTCGACGGGGCTCAACTGACTGCACACACGACCCATGCGGCTCAACTGACTGTACATTCTCTTCTCCACCTCCAGGTGCCAGAAGACCTCAAAGTGCACAAAGAAGTGCACTTTGAGGTATTCGGCGTGGCGCCGCGTTCGTTATATCGAATGTGCTGGTGAACAGGCTTTCTATGTACGCGTGTATCACCCCTATACATTTGCATGGGATTTTCAAGGGGATTTTACAGCTGTTCGATATGCTGCACAATAATTCGTTATATGTGGGTTCGATATATCCAGGTTAGACTGCATATATATATATATATATATATATATATATATATGAACGAGAAGAAAGAGAACCGAGGGGTCCGATTATTATTAATCATATCATAAGATGCCAACAAACAATGACACTAATGACACCATAGGGGAAATTACTTGTACTTACTAATTGAATTAAAGAAATGGTAAATTAATGGTGGTGGCACTGGCTAACACTCCCAGCCAGTGGCGCACCGACGGGTGGGGTTTCGGGGGTTGTAACCCCCACTGAGGTCGAGTTAAACCCCCCTTTTGTTTAACCCGTTTTCTTTCCTTGCGCCTTTGAGTACTGCAACGAAGATGTAAGACGCGCAATCGTTTGCACACTCGCAAAAAGCGCATTTTTTGACAATTTCCCTTGAAGAAATTGAAATTAGTGCTGTTTAGGTGGTATTGGCAAACTAAGGCAAACTGTCAACCCCTCCCCCCCCCCCCCCCCCTGGCAGAGATTCTGGGTGCGCTACTGCTCCCAGCGTTAGTTCTAGTTGTAAAACATAAATACTCCAGAAAGTGCATGGAGGGGAAAACGGCTCCGCGGTAGCTCAATGGTAAGAGCATCGCACGCGTAATGCGAAAACGTGGGATCGTTCCCACCTGCGGACAGTTTTGTAGCGTGCTCGAGCTACACTGGCCAAGCTTGAGCAGTTTCGCGCGTGGCTCCTGGAGAGCCGTGCTGCGCATGCGCGAGGAGCAGTGACGTCACGCGGCGCACAGCTGGCGCGCCGGAGCCGCCGCCGGCGCCGCGCGCGCCTCGCCGGTATGCGCATTCCAGAGTGATGTCATAGTCGCGGCAGACGCACTGGCGCCGGTGCGTGCCCAGCTGTGCGCCTCCGTTGCGCAGTAGCCAAGTCTGACGCTGCGCCGGAGCCGCTTGATAGCGCCTCTCATTTTGTACTCATGCGCAGAGGTATCAGGGGGGGTATAAATGTAGCGGGGCGTTTGCCAGTGTGGTTTAGCCATGGAGAAGGAGAGCGAAATTGCTGCTCAGCGGCGCAGAAGAGCGGAGAAGCTTAACTCATTGGATCTCGAAGTAGTTGCCTGGCAATTAGCGGTTGAGCGTTGGAAGAACGATCAGAAGACTAAACGTGCTGCGGAGACACCGGAGCAAAGGGAGGAACGTCTAGCAAAGCGGCGTCGCCAGGAAGCTGAGCGACGTCCATCTCAGCACCATCTCAGCAGCAGCAACAAGACGCCGTCGATGACGTCAATTAAGGCTCGCCGATTGACTGACTATACGGTGAAACTTTTAGCGAAAGCGCCAGTGCGACTCGGACCTTCGAGACGGACTTCGTAAACAATCCGATGGGATATGTGTGCGACGTGTGTGAAAGACTGTGGCACATGAAAGACTTCACGCCGGTAAGTAGTGCCATGCGTGAAACGTTGAGTTTAGCGGCGCCGCCTGAGTGGGGTGAAACCGTGGCGCGGGTTTGTACAACGTGCAAGAACTTTCTCGTTAAGCCGAACTTTCTCGTTCTCGTTGCAGTGTGTGTCATTGAAGCAGCAGTAAGCATGATAATCAAGCTAATCCTAGACAACCAGGAAAGCTAAGAATAACCAGCTGAACCTTAGCTCACGCTACGTATATCCTGACATAGCCGAGCTAAGCCACTGCTAATTTTTTTCATCCATTTTCATTGCCATTAATTTATCATTTAATTCAATTAGTAAGTACAAGTAATTTCCTCTATGGTGTTCTTGGTGTCATTGTTGGCATCTTATGTACACAAAACCGAAAACGTCCGTGTACTTAGATTTAGGTGCACGTTAAAGAACCCCAGGTGGTCGAAATTTTCCGGAGTCCCCCCACTACGGCGTGCCTCATAATCAGATCGTGGTTTTGGCACGTAAAACCCCATAATTTAATTGTGGTCCCTCCTTGTGATCCCTAAACACCTTCGCTCGGCTGTTCTTCACGAACTTCACGACCTCCCCACTGCCGGTCACCTGGGTGTGTCACGTACCTACGACCGGATCCGCCGACGCTTCTTTTGGCCAGGGCTTGCTCGCTCCGTTCGAAGATACGTAGCTGCGTGTGAGAAATGCCAGCGACGCAAGACACCATAGACGCTCCCTGCTGGATACCTTCAACCAATCGACATTCCCGCGGAGCCATTCTTTCGGGTTGGTTTAGATTTACTTGGTCCTTTTCCTCTTTCTACCTCTGGGAACAGGTGGATCGCAGTGGCCACAGATTACGCCACGCGCTACGCCATCACCCGAGCGCTCCCTACAAGCTGCGCCACAGCTGTTGCCGATTTTCTTCTACGCGACGTGATTTTATTACATGGAGCACTCTCACACAACAACACGACAACTTCTCACAGACCGTGGCCGGACATTCCTGTCAAAAGTTATCGCGGACATCCTGCAGTCCTGTGCCACGAGGCACAAGCTATCCACGTCATACCATCCGCAAACAAATGGCCTCACGGAGCGTCTTCGCACTCTCACAGACATGCTCGCGAAGTATGTCTCTTCCGACCACACTGACTGGGACCTCGCTCTACCGTTTGTCACCTTTGCGTATAATTCCTCGCGCCACGACACAGCCGGTTACTCCCCATTTTTCCTTCTGTTCGGCCGAGAACCAGCACTGCCCCTCGATACAACCCTCCCTGTTCACGCGGCACCCACCAGTGAATACGCACTTGATGCCGTCGCCCGCGCTGCCCACGCAAGGGAAATTGCCCGTGACCGCCTTCTGAACTCCCAATAGAGTCAAAGGCGTTTGTACGACCGGCGACACCGAGACGTGCACTTCCCGCCTGGTTCTTTGGTGTTTCTATGGTCTCCGTCGCGTCAGGTCGGCCTGTCAGAAAAACTGCTGTCTCGTTACACAGGCCCCTACCAAGTGCTTCGTGCCGTGACTCCTGTCACCAACGAGATCGCCCCTGACGCCCCATCTGCTTCCCAGTCCAGCGATATCGTGCACGTTACACTACTGAAGCAGTATCACCCTCCCAGTGATGACATTTAGACGCTCCGGGACGTCGCTTCTGCCGCCGGGGGATTATGCTACACGCGTGTGGTATTTGATTGTTTGAACGAGGCGCGCGGGCGCCATCACTCGAGAAAAGAAGAGGAAGAACGAGCTGGGCTCGCGCTGTGAATCTAACCGGTCAGCGCTGCAACCGCTGTTGTAAATACAAACTGTAAATAGTGGCTCGTCTTAATGACTCGTTCTTCGCGTAACAATATATATAAAACCTTGCAGTATGGCAGTTTTTCCTTCACCTTCAGATTCTATTTGTATTATCTGGAACTGGGTACTAAGTTGGCTGTGTGGCGAATTTTGCAACGCAACGCAATCGAAAACGTTGTTACAGTAGTGTTATTGCTACATGCCGACAACTATAATACTCCTAGATAACACGTTAGCTAAGGCGTTGCGCTGCTGAGCACGAGGTCGTGGGATCGAATCCCGGCAGCGGCGGCCGCATTTCGATGAAGGCGAAATGCAAAAACGCCCGTGTGCTTGCGTTGTAGTGCACGTTAAAGAACCCCAGGTGGTCAAAATTAATCCGGAGCCCTCCACTACGGCGTGCCTCATAATCAGAACTGGTTTTGGCACGTAAAACCCCAGAAAGAAGTAGATAACACGGGCAGGTACCGCATTCATGTTACTCAATACACAACGGCCATGCTTAAGCCCTCGTAAAGTGATGCGCCGCGCCGTGTGGCCTATACCATGTGTCCCACGTGACTTGTGCCAAAATTTAAAAATATGCAAGTGCCACGTAGCTGGACGGAAGAGGTAATGTTGCTTGCCGTCGCTTGCAGCAAGTCGGACTACTTTTCGTATTTTCATTAATTACATGATTAGTTATTATTAAGTAATCAACTTCATTAATATTATAATCATAGCAAAAGCGTCAATGCGAAAATTGTAGACCATCCTGGAAAATTGCACATCCAGCTTTCTGTTGCTCAATACGTGCTACATAAAAGTATTTTCCAAGCCTGAAACAAGCCTGCGAAAAGTGCTGAAAGAAAGCCCGCGAAACACGAAAAAGTGCAGTCATTTCAAGACTGGGCTGTTATAATTATTTTTTCTTTTCCTTTCTTTCTTTTTTTTCTTCTTCTTTTTGTCATTGTAAATATGGAAATGGCGTTTGTAAGGTACACGTACCTTAATTCCGTCACAGCGTCTCTTACGGTTCCAGTGAAAATTGGTAATATGATTTTCATCAAAATGGCTCGCGTTTCTTGTTATATATTTAGTACCTTGCATCGGATTGTAGATCAGCTGCTTCGCGCTTTATAAGCAGGTGAACACATTACTGTATATTATTATGCGACATTTAACGAACATGGTTACCCCTGTATAATATTCATTTTTGACGTTCAAAGCAGATGTTGAACTCTTGCATTTTATTGCAATAGCAATTATATGGACACACCAAGCGCATTTCTGTTGTTGTTGTCGTCGTCGTCGTCGTCGTCGTCGCCGCCGCCGCCGCCGCCGCCGCCGTAAGGTTCCGTATAAAGTCCAACGGCGATAAAATCGTCACCGCGCGCCGTACGCTGTGTGTGTGTAAGTGAAAGCGTACGAGGGTGAGCCGGCAATCGCCGCTCAATGTATAGCGCACGCGAGGGAGGAAGGCAGGCCGAAAGCGCGCGGTCCCCGCGAGGCACGGGGGCGCGAGGCAGGGAGGGTGCGTTCTGCCCCGTCGACTGCTGCTAACGAATCTGCCGCGCGGGCGCCGTATCTTGAACGCGATCTGCGATGTTGGCGAAGTGCACGCCCGCGCGGGCCTCATCTTCAAAGTGATCTGCGATGGGGACAAGGTGCATGCGCCGAGTGCCGGTAGCTTCGTATGCGCTGTGCTTTCGACGTTTAGTTCGCGTTGAAGCGAGACGAGAGACAGCGCGAAGGTCAGTTTGCCCGCTGCTGCTGGCGCGCTTTTTCACTCCGGCGTTTTCACAGCGAGTTTCCGCGGTCATCGAGCGAGATGTGTTCACGTTTACCTGTGTGCGCGTGACACCGTGCTTGTCTATTTAGTTAGTAAGCGAATGTTTACAACTTTATACCGCCCATTAAACTAATGTCCTTGCTTCGTATAGCTCTCTACTAATTTGCTATCGCAATCGATGCTTTCCTTTCGAATGAAGCTGCGACTTTTTTTTTTTTTTTTGCAAAGATCTGCGTCAATTCCGCAATGGCGTGGTAGCATTCGGCACTCAAAATGGCGAGCTTACGCTTTCCGCCCGGGCCGCAACGATTAACCTTTAAATGACCTTATCATCTCCAACTGCATTGCGGCGCAAAGAACAGTGGATAAATTGACAAAGAATGCCTCTTTTGGTTTACATCCCACGTTCTTGGCGCGCGCTGCAGTTAAAACATCAATGCCACTTGGCCGAACTTCTATGCTGTTGCCTTCTCAACTATTCCGCTGTCCAACTGAAAACTCAATGTTGATTCTTGTGTACTTTGTTCTCTTTCTCCCTCTTGTAGGAAGCGGTGCTGCGCAACAGAAGGTCCGATCCCTCCCGATATCCTGGTTGAAGAGTAACATTAAAAAAACAACTCGTCAATAAATGAACACAAATAGTAGGTTCACGTGTTTTGTACTTCGAAAATCAGTACTTGTTAACAAAAAAGCTTGTATATAGTTTGCTGGCCTCAAATTTTGTAAGGCAACCGTGAGAAAGAAAAAAAAAATTGTGTTGTTGGAGTTGGTGAAAGAGGACGTTTTTCATCTGGCAGAAATAAATTTCTAGCGTTCGCCTTATGCTATACGTTCATCGTTGTGTTTATTTCAGTCATGAAAGGGAAAAAAGTGTCATCCACCCGAATGTAGCATGACGCTACAAAAGAAACCCATACGGGTTTCTCTAAAAGAAAGCTTCACAGATGAGGAAATATTCGGCCTCATCCCGGATTCGAACCCGCGGGACTAACGCCTTTCCGCGGGGCGGTCGCTCTACCATCCGAGCTAACTAGGAGGTTTTAGCAGATTGTAGCGCGATGGCGAATTAATCGAGAACTCGAAGCACACTGAATACGGAAAATCGGTTTTAATTTTTTCTTCACCTTGCGGGATTGCGCAAAACTGATTTGCATTTTTTCAGTCATGCAAGACCTACATTTGCTGTAATCGGGCAGTCACATTCAAAGTGAACACAACACTTTAGTTTCATACTTTCGCCATGCCTGGAGCACGTGAACTGCGCGAAAGCTGCCTATAAGGCTCATCTGGTACAAGAAAGTTCGATATTTGTTTCGAAAAAAAAAAAAAACTGACTGACGGACAAAGTAAAAATACGGTATACTTAAAGTTCGCACGTAACAAATAAATGTGGTTGATTAGTGACGATATGTCCACAGACCGTACTCCAAACCAGACCTGCACGACGTGCAGGAAATTAGCACCAGAATTGCAATTTTCGTTTATTATCATGTTAATCACCTCGCGTCGGTTACTTTAAACAGAGTGGTTCACTTTTCCAAATGTTTGTTTTTCTTTTTCTTTTTTTTTTTGCCTGGATGCTGCGAATTACCAGTGCACTTCGAGCGCGAATTCGCAGATGTATGATCACTTCCGAGATAGCGTTACTATACATGGATACACAATAAGGCATCGCCACAATTAACACTGGTATTATCTGGCTGAAGGATTCGTAAAGTTGCGGTGTGTCGGAATCGCCTCTGAAAGCGTTCCACGGAACTCAAGCTTTTATTATTCACCAAATGTATTTCGTGTAGCGTGCATTGCGTGCACGTTAAAGAACCCTGCAGGCGGTCAAAAATTAATCCGGAGTCCCCCATTACGGCGCGCGCCTCAATCATATATCGTTGTATTCGCACGTAAAACCCCCGAATAAACTTTTTTAACGTGTCTCGTATATATGCTCTCAGAATACCCATCATGGTAACCAGGGTTATATTTTGTAACGATCGATTTCCACTCTTTCTACCCTTTGTCATGTGCAGGGATTCCACCGCGCCGCCATTATCGGTCACTCGGCATGACAGATAAGAAAAATGAAGAACAATGTGCCACAGCGAAAATCGACCAATGCACCGCAAAGTATGAACACGACATCCGTAAATAAAATATGCTGGCAGCCCACTAGCACACCTAACAAAGCCCACAACTATATTGGCCAGCGGTCGTTGTGGGGGGCGCTTTACAGTGTTCTGCTCAGAGTCATCGAAGATAGACGTCAGCATAAACTGTTACATATCTTGCATGCCTGCTCGTTACGATCACCCTTGGTCAGTCTGCAAACGCAAGAGTGTTTAAGATGTGTAGTACATATCGAGAGAGGACTTGCGACGCTCGCCCATTAATCTTATATCCTTTATGTGAAATCTAAATATTGTACGTATTAACACTATGAAAGTTAACTGTCTTCGGAAATTCGTTATATACCAATGATTAATATTAATTAGCATAAATTAACCACATGGAATGGTAAGGGATACGCATCGATATTCGACTCATGTCTGTGTGCCCTACCTGTCTAAAAGAACAGGTGGTTACATCGAACATTTACATTTAACGTTTTTCGTTCTTAGAAAAGAAACTTAAGCCTCACGTTCCACAGAGCCTGCATCAAAGATCACTCTGTGATCGCTGCCAGGGATAAATGTTGCATAGGCCTAGAAGTCCGTGTTTGGAACAAAAACGGAGCAATAGGGACAGAGTGCAGGCGTTGAATTATTTTTATTACGCTGGGTGGGGCTGAGCTCGGTCGTGTCGAAAACTTAAAAAAAAAACAAAAAAACATTCACGCAATATAAAATACGCATTTTCAAAATTTGCGCCTTGCTTCTGCATAGGCACCAAATTTCATATAAAGCCCGCCAAAATTATTGGAAAAGTCGTTTGTAGCGAGAAAGAAGTAGAAGGGGTTATCTCGTGTCAACATCCCTGCACCACACCCTCTTTCCAACTTCTCGATATCAGGAAATGTCGAAAAAAAAACCAGTGTTTTCGCAACTATACCGTGAGATTATTAAGAAATTTCCTGCGCTTAGTGGAATAGAGAAAAGAAGGCAAAATGATAGACAGCAAGGAACGCCGGTCTTCTACTGCCATTCTGTCCTGTTGCTTTGTATACTTTTGCCTTATTTTCCTTATTTCCTTATTTTCCTTATTAATCCGGAGGGCTCCACTACGGCGTGCGTCATAATCATATCGTGGTTTCGGCATGTAAAACCACAGAATTTAATTTAACACTAGTAGTTTCGTAGTAATGTCACGGTTCCAACTATAGCCCAACTTTCTGTATTAACTACGGCAACTACCAACTTGCTTTCAAAAGAATTTATAGCTACACCGGATGAATGTTGCGTAAGCAAATACAGAAACATGTCCTGCTTGGGTCAAATTGTTTAATGAGCAGAATTTAGGCGCGCACTTTGGGAGGGCGTGCTAAGTGTATTGCCGCACAACAGCAATGTCTCCCTGTGAGTAGGACTTCACGTCCGGAGCTGTAACTCGGAATTTTTCGGCCACCTTGCTGGTCGACCTGTGATCGCCGCGGCTCGTCAGGATTTCTCGTAAGCTTTCCGAGCTCTCTTCGGGCGGCGCCAGCACGCAGTGGTAGTCCACCAAGCTCCTCGGCAGGTTTCCGAGCAGGATCCACTTGTTTGCCTTCGTGTCGTACGCCAAGATGTTGTCAAAGTGGAAGTCGGGCCTCTCCGCTTGCCGGCCTCCGATGATGAAGATCACGCCGTCTGAAGAAGCAAGATCGCGTGTTTGGCCAACTACACGGTGGCATAGGGTGCAGCGTGGACTACTGTTGTAATGTACACTATCAAACGCATGACGCGTTGCTGAGAAGCGCGACAAGAACGCGTGTGTTGTTTGGTCGCTGAGTGAACAAAGTGCGAGTGACTTAATTTGTTCACTGTAGCGACCGCAGCCCATGTATTACAAGCGAAACGGGGCAAGATTGGCTGTATATTCGCAAGATGACGTACGTTGCCGTATAGGCTAATGGCCGAAAAAAAAAAAAGCGAAGAAAATAGGATGCGAGATTTGTATTGTCAGCATTTAAGCATGCAACAAAACGGTTGAAATAAGTGTCTTTGCTCGCTGTCTTTTTCCACAGAGTACGCATGATAATTTTTCGGGAGGATTTCCTTGACGCTTTTTTTCCCCTCAATACATTGAAGTGAGGTAAATTCCAACAGCGGCAGACGCAAGCGTGTGCAACGCGCCAGGAATTATAATCTCTCTCAAAGCACGGCTGTATCTGCAGAGCACGCATAAAGGGAGCTTGCAACAGCTTGCTATAAAAACCTGCCCGTGCAGTAGATAACGTACCTTGACCATGTATCAGTTGCATACCGCAGTAAATAAGAAACATTATTGCGCTAAAGGTCACCTGTCCTGCCAGACAGCCTTTTCAAATCTCCGCCATCATTCTTGCTTCCATGACATCATGGGTTGGCTGGATTGCTTTTGATTTTCGGATCAGACATTGCCGGATTGCGAATAACAGGACCAAACGCATGCACATGTGAACCGTGCACGTAAGTCACGGCCATGCATGCTTTCACGTGCAATCACCCGCGTTCGAACATGCTAGCTGCACACTTGCGATCGACAAGCCTCACAAAAACAGTGCAGCGTAGTTTACGAAGTCGGTATGGTATAGTGATGGTCAGCAGATCAATAAAAAACCATTGCCGCATAGTGGTGGCGGGAGAATCTTATTCTCGGGAATTGTCGGGATCTCGGGATCGATGGAACCGGGGTCAATACAGGTGTAGGTAACTACAATATAGAGATAAAAGTTTTAATGAATAGAGATAACAAAGTAGAGATAAGCAAAATACTAGACTGCAATGAATGTAGTAAAGCTTAAGCAGGTGACTATTTGTCGCTAGCCAGTTTCAAAGTGGATGCCAACAGAAATAATCTAATCGCGGGAACAGGACATGACCATGTATATGTACGAAATTATTAAGTTTCAGTGAATCACATTTAGCATCGAAAACATTGAACAGCTTTAGTGACAGTGAGGCGACGAAGGTGAGCCGGATGAGCTGTGAAGAAGCAAAACAAGGGAAGCGGAAACACGGCGCTTTGCCCAACGCTTCCTAGGTTACATAAGGCCAGCATGCATTGAACTGCGACTTCACGCACGACGGCAGAGAGCTCGTACACTTCAATAAGCAACGCGAGCTCCTTCATGCTCAGGGCGCACGGACATTTTATCGTCGTATGAGCTGGCAACCTTTGTGCTTTATCGTTTCTGCACACGATGCTTTTCGCCCTCTTCAAACGGTTTAAAGTATAGTCCCAGTGAACAAACTAGATCGGTACAAACTTACCCGCGAATACTCCCTTAGCAATAAAAAAACGGAACACTATTTTTTTTTCCGAGATTTCGAGCTTTCAACATACGGGACCCGACGTATTACGATAAATAGTGATCACTGGAAGATTACACGCTGTCGAGTTGACTATGGCCCTACTTATGCTCTGAAAGTCTTTGCGTCGACTGCTTAATGAATATCTGAGATCTGAAATCGATATTAAAAAAATTAGTTTCACATATAGCCGAGTTATTTAATAATTGAAATAAGTGACAGGAATCACATGTGACTTATATCGCTCTAACTTTTTTATAATACTTTTTTATGAACTAAATACAACATGGCAACACCCATCGCCTATAATATTTTGTTCTTTTTGAATTTGCACCGCATGTTTGTTGTACATCCTGCATTGTCTCAGTGTATAACGTATTCTTGAAGAAAGTCTACCGGTTTTGTTCCTTGCATTTACATTGTTGCTTTATTGCTGTGCATGCCAAAAAACGGGACCAAGGATGCCGTCAAGTAACAGCTCTCCTACTTGGCCCCTTTCCCAATATGTAACTTTTGTGAAGGACAAATAAAACGAACGAACGAACGAACGAACGAACGAACGAACGAACGAACGAACGAACGAACGAACGAACGAACGAACGAACGAACGAACGAACGAACGACGAACGAACGAACGAACGAACGAACGAACGAACGAACGAACGAACGAACGAACGAACGAACGAACGAACGAACGAACGAACGAACGAACGAACGAACGAACGAACGAACGAACGAACGAACGAACGAACGAACGAACGAACGAACGAACGAACGAACGAACGAACGAACGAACGAACGAACGAACGAACGAACGAACGAACGAACGAACGAACGAACGAACGAACGAACGAACGACGAACGAACGAACGAACGAACGAACGAACGAACGAACGAACGAACGAACGAACGAACGAACGAACGAACGAACGAACGAACGAACGAACGAACGAACGAACGAACGAACGAACGAACGAACGAACGAACGAACGAACGAACGAACGAACGAACGAACGAACGAACGAACGAACGAACGAACGAACGAACGAACGAACGAACGAACGAACGAACGAACGAACGAACGAACGAACGAACGAACGAACGAACGAACGAACGAACGAACGAACGAACGAACGAACGAACGAACGAACGAACGAACGAACGAACGAACGAACGAACGAACGAACGAACGAACGAACGAACGAACGAACGAACGAACGAACGAACGAACGAACGAACGAACGAACGAACGAACGAACGAACGAACGAACGAACGAACGAACGAACGAACGAACGACGAACGAACGAACGAACGAACGAACGAACGAACGAACGAACGAACGAACACGCACGAACGCACGGACGCATGCACGCACACTTCGGGAGGTCTTCCTTTTCTTTTTCAGCTATACGTCAACGTCCGAGGACAGGAGGTAATTTTTCATTAGCCCAACCAGCCCACTTAAACCACAACTTCCATGCAGTCCACTGAGAGGTACAGCTATCGGACGCCTTTTGCGGAAGCAGCGTTGGGGTAAGATCCGCATTGAAATGGCGTCTGCGTGGAGGTGTCCTGCGCCTATAGGACTCACCGTGAGCGACGGCGACGGTGCTGTGTCGGGCGTTGGGCATGGGCGCGCGGTTTACCCAGGTGTTGCGCTCATCCACGAACATGAGCGTGTCCTCGACCGTGGTGAAGATGCGTCTTCTGCCGGTCCGGTGGCTGAGAAGGCCGCCCACGGCGTACAAGGCGCCACCGCACTCCACCAGCGTGAGGCAACTCCGCGGCGACGGCAGGAAGTTCACCGCGAACGACCACCTGCCGTGACAATAAATAAAGTTCCTACCACACACTCCAAGGAAAGCCACTACCGTAACAGAACAGAGCAGGGAAGAGAGGGAAAAAAAGAAAGGGAATCGTACAAGCTTGACCATCGAGGGAGGCTTGTCCTTTGTCTTTTACCCAAGTTATAACAGATTTTGTTACGATTTGACTCATAAAAGATGCACGAGTTATCGCGTCGCATTCCTTCCAGTATTTAACAGCATCGAAAACCTTCCGTGTGCAGTGCATGGACAACGATACACAAAGCTTACGCTATCATGCTAGCTTACAATTGATTTCGCCAGTAAACCAGTTGGACTAGAATTAAAGCTTTGATTGGACGGCAAACTGACAACATGAATTTGGTACGTCCTGCGAAAGCGAAAGCACGGTGGAAGGGCACAAGTCGATCTCCATCTATTCAAGTTATCGAGCCGCTTCGCGACCCCTGGCTGAGCATGCCACGACAAACTTGGCTGTTACAATCCACCTCTAGGGAAACACGGTCGTTATTCAAGGCATGTTACTATTATCACTTTGAGGTCATTTGTTTACAGTGGTAAACAAAAAAATGGTGCTGACCGCGTTTAGCTGGAGCAATGGCCAAATATTGTAATCCTCAGAAACTGTCCTTAAAGAACATCTTGACCAAACAAGCGTGGTTACCATGAACAGCAAGTTGGCTTTTTTGCAAGGTTAGTTTTGGTGCACCAAAGCCGAACTAGACCTTGATTCAGGATCATGCCATGGACTCGGAGATAGAGCAGCACGTACTGCCCCATCTCTGCCCATGCACACGTGCTTCAAGATATCAAAGCTGCCAAAACCTGAAGTGTGAAATCGAAGTTCTCTTTTGCGGTTTTCTTTTATCAATATTGTTTTGCAACCTATTCAAATGCACCATGATGCCCACAAAAGAACCGCAGACTGACGAGGTCGGTCTTACACTCCCGCCTCCTCCCTTGCATTTTTCTAGCTCCGAAAAAGCTGTCAGCTGCAAAGAAGTAATAACAATCTTTATGAATGAGCAATTCTAAACTTTGAGGATATAAAGAGCAGTCTTTACTTTTCTGTTTCAGGATTGTAGACTTCCACGTAGGCAGTGGAACACGTCCTCCGGCCAATTTGTACAATGCCACCGGCAACCCAAAGCTGTCGCTTGTGGCTGCAGAACCCCATGGCCATCCTCGGGGAATAAAGCTCACCACTGAGCTTTGTCCACTCATCGTTCTCTTTGTCGTAGCGTTCAAGGCAGCTCAAAAGCCTGAAAGCACAATTCAGCATGCGTACCGTCTACACAGTGTATCACTGAGTCGCTTTCATAGAATAGGCAAGAGATAACATGCACACCGTTCATAAATTTTAGTAACTTCCTTACCTGTCGAAGAGAGCGATAGAAGGAGAAAAACAACTTAATTTCAACTAGCACGCGCCCAAACAAAGGGCGCGTCATGAAGAGTTGTGCATGATGAATCAAGATACGTGAAGCTGACCAATTAGATAAAGATGGACGGCAGAGGTACAACTGTGATGCTCAAGCAGTTAGTCATCACTTATGCTTACTACCTAATGAAATCTTGCGATCATATTTGATAAAACAGCGCTAAAACAGACGAGAACTGAGGAAGGTACATGTGCACACACCAGTGCGCGTCGTAGTCTTCGTCTGATTTAGCGCTGTTTTGTCCAATACGAGCGTTCATCAATTAGACGAAGTTTCACTGCTACTGAAGTCTTGCGAGTTTGTATTCTTTTAGAAAAAAGAAAGAATAACACAAGAACTATGTATTGAAAGGTATGACCAATTTTTGCGAATATACATCTCAAGAAAAACACAAATTAAGTAATAATGAAAATGCGGAGGTGGAACTAATGTTGTCACGGACGACAAATATACCTGAAACAGGCTACTTTACACCTGCACAGAAGCACGAATTATTTCTAGTTACAATGTCAAACCTACTCTTCACAGCTAAGGAGTTAAGAAATCCCATCATCAACACGTAACAACGGAAAAGACAAAACTTCCGCTGTCTTGGCTGCAAGCTGACAAAAAATCATGACTTATGCTGCAATGACACATGCATTTTTGTAGTTGTTTTGGCCTACACGATTCAGCTTATGCTGGTGAACAACTATGCCACAACAGCACATGTAACCAATTTGATATGGAGGCTGTTGTGGACAAGGAACAGTTCGTTCACGCCGTGATCAGTAACGTATTCAAGCAAGTACGATCAGATCGCAGTCAAGCTCGCAGGCAACGGCTAGATTGGGCATGACCAGGAAGATATGGGTCGTAAGGAAGGGGGCATTTTGTGGAAGAGCCGGCGAAACACAGATGTTGCAGGTTTAGTATTTACGGTTTTAATGCGTAAGCATTCTAGGGCTACTTCCCTCGGAAATCTGTCCGTCCGTCCTTCTGTCTGTCTGTAACGCGTGACACGATGCGCTCCATAGGCATACATGTACATGGGGTCCTATGGGGGTATATATGCGAATGCCTTATGCCTACGTATGACTACTGAGATTTATGTATATATATATACATAATGAACGAGAAGAAAGGAAACCGAGGAGCCGAAGAACAGCATGGGAGAAATTTGTAGTTTTTAATTTAAGTAAAGAAATGATAAATACATGGAAATGAAAGTCGATGACAAAAACAACAGGCCGCAGGTGGGATACGCATTACGCGTGCGATGCTCTTAACAATTAAGCTACCGCGCCACCGTGTTCCCATCCACTTTCTGTGCTTATTTATATCTGTCTACTAGAACTAAGCCTGGAAGTGTTAGCCTGCGCCACCACTCACGACCATGAGCAGTGGATCTAGAACATCATATCTAAATTAATTAAATTAAATTATGGGGTTTTACGTGCCCAAACCACGATCTGACTATGAGGCACGCCGTAGTGGGGGGACTCCGGAAATTTGGACCACCTGGGGTTCTTTAACGTGCACCTAAATCTAAGTACACGGGTGTTTTCGCATTTCGCCCCTATCTGAATGCGGCCGCCATGGCCGCGATTCGATCCCGCGACCTCGTGCTCAGCAGCCCAACACCATAGCCACTGAGCAACCGCGGCGAGTAACATCATATCTACCGCAGGCATCACGTAGCATGTGAACATTTTGGTGGAGGCAACTGATCAATAAACCCACACATGCTACCTGAAGGCATCAAAACTGCCGCATTCGAGACCCTCGCTCTGTAATGAACGAAAAGAAAGGAAACCGAGGGGCCAGAGTTTTATAGTCAAACCATAAGAAGCCAATAAGCAATGACACGAAGGTCCTTCAGACATCGAAGCACAACAAATACTATCCCATATGTTGTCCTTTACTTTTGCGCTTTAATGCATAAAACGACGTTTTGTTAAGGAAGTAACTGGAACGCCAATGCACTTCTCCTCAAAGTTCGGGAATTAATATCTCTAAGCTGGTGTCATCCCGAGAATTCGTTCCAAGTGGATCCGCCTTGCGAACTCCACGGCTAGAATTTGTAAATTGCAATACGAACCATAAGATAATTAGTTAAAATGATTTAGTGAATTTTTGTTACTTCGTCGATTATACATTTCAATTTTTTGTGCAAGTAATGTCCGCCTCTTCAAGTAGACCAGCTCATGAATTAGAGTTGTGCTATCTGCCACAGGCAACCTTTAGAATTTTTGAATGTTCGCTGAAACACCCGGTATACATGAGCGACTGGAAAGACTGCTTACGCACTATCTGAAAAGTCCCACTAGAAAGTTTCTGCAGTAATTTTTTTTTATGCTGAAGTAACGTCGTTGCGGTTCTAAGTAGGATGGCTTATGTGCTCGTTCTGGGATCAAACAATTCAAGCAAGAAGTCTCCAGCCTCGAACAAGCTTGGCAAAATCCAATGAAATATTACGAGGTCAAGTGCCTGACCCGGAATCCGCATGAAAAATGATCTAGGGCCTGTGAGCGGCTCGCATGTGACTGGCGAGCCGCGTTGTGGCCACTTCTGAACAAGATCCTTAATCTCGGTGTCAATACACTTTGACAGGGTTATACTAACCTGTTGGCACTGTCCACTCCACCGACTACGTAAATGTTATCGTCCAAGATCGCGAGGCCATGGTACGCTCTTGTGTTGTTCAAGGGGGCCATGATTCCCCACCTGCCAGAGCTCACCTCGAACCAAAAGCAAGATCGGCTTGAAGCTTTCTCAAGGTTCATTGGGCTGAAGTTTTCAAAACCACCTGGACAAAGAGGACTTCTTGGTCACAAAAGTTCCGTTGTGATTGAAGTAACTGCCGTTATCGCAATGAAACTTGCCTATGATGTATATATAGCCATCTAAATAGACAGCTTTGTGGCCATAGCGGTGAACTGGAAGCGTTTTTGTTTGGCTCCAAATGTTTCCTTTGATGTGGTAACTCAGAATCGGACACTCTGACGGGCTTTCGTTCGCC
Source organism: Dermacentor silvarum (assembly GCF_013339745.2). Taxonomy (NCBI): domain Eukaryota; kingdom Metazoa; phylum Arthropoda; class Arachnida; order Ixodida; family Ixodidae; genus Dermacentor; species Dermacentor silvarum. The sequence goes on along the minus strand of NC_051154.1, from coordinate 42,800,059 downwards.
TCAACTCCACCAATCAGGAACAATGTGCCTGGCTCACCATCCTGAAAGTTCAAGCACAAAAAGAAAATCAGGTTATTCACCCCAAATGCACAACCATATTCAAAAATTACCCCCACAGATTTGCAACACATTGTCGCGAACTACGTGTTCAGCAGCCGTGAGGTGAATGAGTGAACAGCTATGTTACTCCGAGTCTTCCAATACACTGTGCTACTCGAGCACAGCCGGCTTTAGATAATTCGACCATGCTGAATTGTTTCAAATCCTCCAAAGGTCAAAAAATACCGTACCGTTATTTCCCGCCATGTACAAAATTTCTTGACATGAACAATCAGCGACTCCAGCGGCCGCAAGCTGGATAAGAACTTAAACGCCGTTTTTCGCTAACGTTCAATCAGACAAGCAACGAAATAAATATAGTCATGAAAATAGGTTCTGCATGTCCAGACGCACTTCACGTATGTAGCGGTAGTTTTCCACAACCATTTTTTTTCCTAAACGCGAGCGAAGTTTTAGCTATCGAAATCTGTAGACATTCATCAAACGTTGAGCAGGATGAAACCACTTAGTACTGATGCAAGCAAGTTAAAACTCAGAATGGTTGTATGCAGCTCACGGACTCGGCTTTCATTTATTCCGGACACAGGGCGCTTACAGCTCAGACATTTGTCGTGGATCGCACAGTCGGGAAATTTAGCGCAGAAGTGTTGTTAATAAGGTGCGTACGATTCGTCATGCACTTCGTGAAGTACAGTTCACGCCAGTTGGGTGCCAGTTCCGCTCTCGGGTTGAATTAGCCCGACAACCCCGGCGCGAGGACTTCACTACCACTCCTGCAAGCGCGAGCTGACTTGTCTGCACGAAGCCCTGTGTCAAACGAACGGTCAACTGCGCCAAACAAATGATGGCGTGCAGATGCCGCCAAGATGTACTGCCATGAATGCGAAGCACAACACGTCCTGGCTGAACATGAAGTACATGCAGGCGAATCGAATTGTCTCTAATCCTGTCTGCCTCGAGAACAGCTCGTGCAAGCGGTGGCTGGGCAGTTTTCACTATATACCGCAGGTCACCTATTGCGAAAACGCGAACGTGAGCTCACTGGATCAATTTCGACACCAATTTATTTTCTCGCGACGTCTCTGATTATTCAACCATTTGAATATGCAGCGATTGGTCATGCGCTGCGGGAATTTTATAAGATTGAAGTGTTAATATATAGTGCAAGTGGTTGTGCATGTCACGGAACGAGAATGCTGAATGAAATGTCCGAAATCTCCGTGATCTGCACATTCAATAACTTCAAACTGCGGTCGACTTCAAAAATTGACGCTGTAAATAGAATTTGTGAAGTTTGGGATGCTTTATTTTGCGTTCTTTTAGTGCGCGAGGAACCTCGCTGCATAAAGATTTTTGACTTCATTTCCAACCACAGCAACCCACAAATAATCGAGTGATGCGAGCAGCTGCAATAGGACAATGAGGCCGTAGGTTAGAAGCGATTATTGCTAGTGCCCTGATTGGCACGATAATACGCAAAGCAGCCAAGTAGCCAACAAACAATAGCCGACAATCAAAATGCCTGCCTCCAATGTTAGCACAGCAATACGTTAGAATTGCTAGCTATAGTTACTGCCAAGATTCAAGTAAGAAAATTACATGATACAGACTATGTTTTATAAAGTACGGGAAGAAAAAGAAACAAGAATGAATGCATAGCACCAACGTACCTTGCTTGGAGTTTCACTGAGGCTATCTTCTGTTTGTACAGAAATGGATGCCAAAGGTTCTGTCGAGCACTGAGGCGAATTTGGGCTAACAACAAAAAAATCCATTTCCGGATGCTCGAAAAGCAATGACGATTTGCTAATCAGTGCTTCACGCTGGATGGATGTTTGGCTGCCAAGCAGAAACCTTGTCTTCAAATTTCCCAGTTCATTTTTGTGAACTCTGTCACCGTCACTGTGCATCGTTAGGCTCTCAGTATCAACAGACTGAGTGTACAACTTATCTTTCTCATCACTTGGAGAACAGCAGTCGGCTTGAGAAAAAGATATTTGTGAGTCCTGCGTCCCAGTTTCTTCATTGCTCTCCTGTGTGGTTGGACGTGTCGTTTGAGCATCCAACGAGGATGTGTCGTTGAAGCTGGACTCGCACACATTTGGTGCAAGGCTGTCCACGGGGCTAGTAGACTCGGCAGTTGAGGACTGCACTGATAAGCTCGTCACTCGTTCAGCCTCATTCTCGGGCCTGTAGAACTGCCTTGACTCCTGTAGATGTGCAACCCAAGGCTCCTCAATGCACGCTCGAGTTGTTGGCAGCATTCGGGCCTTTGCCGCTTCCAGCGTTACAGAAATTAGTGACGGCTGCTCCGCTTTACCTGCAGCTTCCGATGATTCCAGTTCTTTATTTCCAGGCACCTATACGTGCGATAAGATGGCAGAGTAGAACAACAGTAGGCATTGGTACAACAGTAGGCATAACGCAACTCATCAAGGCACAATGCCTATTTACTAATTGAAGCGCGGGGAATTTAAACTTACAGTGCCAAGTTTAAAGATGCCTGAGGAAATGCGCATAAAAGTTCCCCCAGTAGTCACACACACTGCTCGCACTTGTCAATTTCAAGAACATTTCTGCTTAGAGCCACCGCGTGCCTGTGTGTCCTTATCAATGTTCAGGCATGCTCCTTCACGTTTTTGTTAAACGCATGTCATTACAACTGTTTTTGATGTGATTCATAGAACTGTATATATATATATATATATATATGTATGTATATATTTATATATATAATAGTTAAATCATAAGGTTTCACAATGTAGCAAAAGCACGTTATGTTGGGACACTCTAACAAACGCCTCGTGGCACGTGGGCAGCATGCGACCCGTTAAGTTATATCTAACCCGCGCGGTCCTTCCCCTGTACTAGCTGACTCACGGCCGGTCTGGAGTGCGCACGCGTACGCACGCGTACTCCAGACCAGCCGTGGCTGCCTAAGCTTTTGCGTTTTGATCATACGCACTAGGAGACGCAAAAAGCATACGAGATGTAGATGTCGCAATAAGCAATGGTTCGCGGGTAGCTATTGTTCAAACGCCTGTTGAGGTCCCCCCGATACGCATGTTTCATGCATACAGTACAAGCATAGGTTTGGTTGTGTCACAGGAAATGAAAACTTCCGAGACGCTTAGGTACTTGGTAGAACAAAAACTTTATGTACAGCTTAAGCTGTAAGGATGTGAATACCCTCAATGTTACAAAAGCAAAATGGATCCGTCCAAATTTACTCTTGTATTGGACCCACAAACTTAAGTTGCCGAGCGCCGATATCCAGATATGGACGATCACTCAAAAAAGTTACCGCCGACATTTTAGAACCAATTCTAGTTCAGGTCACACCTGACGACTTCGTGAACAGGCGGAGATGGGACCGGATGGCACAAAGTTCGCGTATGTACAAAGGACAACGCCTGTTCAATTTCCGGACGAAAGCGACCTCTCCGGCAGGTAAGAATAACAACAACCGCAAAGAAAGAAAGAAATATGAAAGAAAAAGCAAATGTGCTCCTCGCAAGCCAAACACAATAGAGTAAAAATTCCGTACAAATGCTGCTTGTCTCTGTGAGGATGAGGCGAAAGACGCGTATTTTTCACGCGCATGTGCGTAAGCTGCATCACCTTATCAGGAAAGGGAACCAACTCGCGTCGGGAACTCCCCACCCGCAAAACTAGCTAGGGCGCAGAGCGCGGCGAAAGTCGGCAGTGATTATAGCGAGAAAGAACAACAAGAGACGCTGATTTTTTTATTGCGATAATTATATGGAACTTCAACCGGATAGGTTCCGTTTAGATAAAATTCATCTGTATCACGGAGAGCAATAATGCCAAGAAGGAAGCGGAAAGCCAGCGCCGGAGGGAGCAGGGGGGGGGGGTTAAACAGTGCGCAAGCAAGGAAGCGGAAGCCAGCGCCGGAGGGAGCGGGGGGGGGGGAGGGGGCGCACTTCTACGCTGTACCGCACCATCGCTTAAACGGCTCTGATTTCGCCTGCATTCTCCCGTCCCGCAGAGAGAGAGATTCGCTGTGAGACACCACGATTCAGTTAGTAATAGTCAGGCCACATTTTCAACGCACGCTAAAAAAGAGCAGTGCAGTGACGACGGTAAGTGCGCATTGTCGGTCTAAGTTGCTTACTTAATCATCTGTCACGGCAATAATGCCGATTAAACAGTGATACCGTAAGAAACTATTTCTGCCTCCTCCACCAGAGATAGAGAGAGAGAGAGAGAGAGAGAAAGCAGAGTGACGAGTGCGCATTGAAGTCTACAAGTCAATCAGCAATTTTTGCGACAAATTAGAGTCACGAAACCCATAATTAACAAAAACTTTTCTTACCATCGCAATTATGGTATATGTTACCTGGAATAAAGTCTTTTCTCTCTCTCTCTCTCTAATCAAATTTGACACTCATTCAGCTAATTTCGTGTGCAGGGGGCGTGGATCTCGACACAACGACAAGCCCCCATTGTGACGTAGGCTAATGCGAGTGGCATATCATTTGCAAGTTGCGCGAAGCTGATGACAGCTGCGCTCTTGCTATTGGCTGGCGAAAATCGCAATGATTGACCCTTGTCCTCACGTTGACATTCCCTCATGGCTTGACGCTGTGTCGAGATCCACGCCCCTGAATGCGAAATTACCTGAATCCTGCAACAAATAAACACATTTAAACTCATAATTCCTTTAATAAAGTGCATTGATTACTTTGTCTCTTTCTCCCGTTTCAATGAGAATATCTTTTTATGGCTTTCTCGCCCGTTTTTGTACTCGAAGTTCCTCCGTTATAAGGGCACGTTACCTCGCGCAACCAAGTTGTGGGCAGGGTTGCCAGGTCCAAAAAGTGAAAAGTAGCGAGGAAATGGCGAAAAGTAGCCAATAATGTAGCCAGTTCCATGCATGCAGGTGCTTAAAAAGTAGCCAAGAAAACCGCCATCGCCAGCCACTAAAGGAGAAAACATTGCTGTAGCCAATTATGAACCGCTTATTTTGGAGCTGTTATATTTAGTGCCTTTCGATTTATTTAAAACGTGACTTTGGGGATCAAATTAGAACTGGCGGCTCCGTATTCGTATTTGGAAATTGTTATCCCTGTATAAATGGTTAACTATATAACTGGAAGTAGTTGTCACAACTCAAATAGCCGAATATTTTGTGTGCACAATTCTCGCTCTTTAATCATTTGTCAATGTAGCCCTGCACCATATCTCAACTTTGGAAGGGAATATCATACTAGTCAGGATTTCTTATCACTTGAGAAAAGTGTTTTTTATAAGTTTTTGTAGCTATATATTGATGTGTTCTCGCATGCCTTTACTCAAATTGATCATGGAACCATAATAAAACTTCTGCTTCCACCTAATAATTTTCTGAGCAATCAACTATAAAAGGAGACATTCCATGGAATGAGCCAGAAGGTGTTCCTGTTGAATGAATTTTGTCGATTTCAAGGTGGCGGTTGTGTCCTCGCTTCCAAATACACATGGTGAGGATGGTGGTTGCACATTATGTGTGTCATAACAGGCGTTGCTCAGTGAATTATACGACTTATTTGTGATACCGTATTTACTCGCATAATGAACGCACCTCCCACTTTTCCAATCAAGAAGTGTGTTTTTTCTTTCCGATAATGATCGCACCCTGAACTTGTTGCCGTAAAGTAGGTGAGACACGGTACGATTCGGCGTCTGATATGGCGTCCGGCGAGTACGATTGTGTCGGGCGCCGTATCGGATGCGGAATCGTAGTGTGTCTCCTACTTTTATTGCGATAGCAATTATATGGACCCTCCAGGCACATTTTTGTCGTCGGCGCCGACGATCGCGGCTCAATCTCACGCGTTCCAGGGAAGAACGCGGGGAGGAAACGCGCTGTATTCCGTCGCGCACATGGCACCGCGGGGAGGGGGCGGCACAGCAACTGCGCATTGCGCGGCCGCGCGCGCGCTATCTTGAAAGCGATCTGCGTCGGCGGCTGAATCTACGTGCTCCGTTCTCGTCGCTCAGTTTGCGTTGAAGTGATACACAGCACGAAGGTCACTTCGTTTGCTGTTGTGGTCTCGCTTCGAGTGTTCGCGGTCAGTGAGTGTGATGTGTTCCATGATTGCCTGTGCGCGCTGACACCATGCTTGTTAACTTACATAGTTAGCGAATGTTTGCAAGTTTATACGGCCGATAAAACTACTATTCTTACTTTGTATAGCTGTCTACACATTTGCTATCACAATCGATGGTTCGCCTTTCAAGCGAAACGGCGACTTTTTTAGAGGTGGCCAAAGCTGGTTCTTTATTCTATGAGGTGGCCGCGGAATATAATCGCTCGAAATTTTACCCCGCATAATGAACGCGCCCCCCCCCCCCCCAACTTTGCGCATATTTTTCGGTAAAAAAAAGTGCGTTCATTATGCGAGTAAATATGGCATTTGGTCTGGTTTGTCTGTAGTTATTATAGAAAAATTTTAAACGTAATCAAGTAGCCAACCCAAACATTTCCCGCCACGAGCCTTCAAAAGTAGCCAATAATCAAGTAGCCAACCCAAACATTTCCCGCCACGAGCCTTCAAAAGTAGCCAATTTGGCGAAAAGTAGCCAAACCTGGCAACCCTGGTTGTTGAGGGCGCATGCGCTGTCACGCGAGAGCTTTGCGGCGTCTGAAGGTTTAGATGCCGTGGTCAGTTGGTTCTTTATTCTATGGTCAGTGGTGTCGCTGTGTCGCGTTTTTTCCACCGCATGGGCTGACGGTTGCGGGTCGCATTCGTCGCCGAAGTCCGCTGCGCGTTTCTTGTCGAGATGCGCCCTTTCGTCTTGCCGGTTGATCGCAGCTTCGCTTAGACCGACTACCACAGTGTGGGATCTGCATACTGACTGCCCCTACGGCCACTCAGCGGCCGCAACTTCTGCGGTAGCCTAGTTTGGTTTAAAAATCAGAGTCCTTTTTTTTTTTTCATTTGTGTGGACGTCTTCGCCAGAGAACAGACAGGCACGGACAGGCACAGGAAGACCATACGAAGGTTGTTTTGTTCAACGCCAGGCCAGCGCTGACCCAGTGTGCAGCATGCCAAAATGGCATATGTCAGTGCGGTATGCCACCCAAATAAGCATAGCGTCAGTGCGCTAGCTTGCTGGCCTAAACTGGAGCATCTCGGTGGCTTATTTCGGTGTCATATATCCCTCGCTGCCTTAGGCCATCATGGCATGCTGCATGGGGCCACATGGTTCCACATCGGCCTGGCGTAGAACAAAATAACCTTCGTATGGCCTTCCTGTACCTGTCCCTTCCTCTGGCAAAGACCTTCGCGCAAAAAAAAAAAAAAAAAAAAAATCGTGCAGGCATTGATGTGCAGCCTATTTTCTGTGTCACAAGGGACCGGCGATGCCGAGTTTGAAAGGACTGTGCGCGCCGCGGTGCGCACGAGTCACTGATTTTTTTTCTCTCTCTGAGGTGGAGGAAGCCCATAGAGTCTCTTACGGTATGCACCGTATAATCTTCATTATCGCAGTAGCTGATGAAATCTGCGTTTCATCGACAAGATGTGAGAGAGCCTCTTTTGGAAATGTAAGCTGCTTTTTTGTGTTTCTGCTTATATGTATATTGTTCACGGTACTTGATATTCAACTCAACAAATGGGCATTGCTTTTTTCCCCCACTATTCGATAAGGCAGGGTTCACGAACATGCAGAGAAGAGTGGCACAGGAAAGTATCTAGCGAAGCTTATGTACTTATTCAGAAAACAGCAATACAAAAGAAGAAATACAAAGCAAGAATGCTGACTGCAAAAGGTTTTGAAGATGACAAATGTGCAGTAGGATGCGCCATCAACGCTACACAGTGCTACAGCTCTCATTATGCGATATGCTAATTCCAAAGATTCTAAGGTTCTTCTTTGTGTGCCTAAACTGCACCAAAGAGCTCAGCTACAAATTTCAGTTAACAACAAAAGTATATCGCTCATTTTTCGACGAGGCGTCCTTACTGTTTAGTCAGTAAAACAATAAAATGCCAGTAGACGCAAGCATCAAAGGTACATACCCCAGGAACTTCACTCATATAGTGGCGAGGCGTGCGAGCTAGGTGCCCAACCTCCGTTTCTTTTCCAGCAGTTCTAGCAACCCAGAAGCTGAATAAGGAAGACATACTTTCAATACACAGAAAACGAGAATGCAGTGTTGAAATCCAAATCACAAGTCAAGCATCAAATAACATTCTGTTTCAGTACAGCCTGCAAAGCCCACAAAAGTAAGAAAACTGCTCCCTCACCACACAGCACTGAGGATCATGACGCGAACGTTGTGAACATCTTGAAGGCCAGGTGGAATCTTCGCTTCGACACAGTGGCTAAGCTCCATCAAACTCATCAATGGGAATCGCACGCAGTACATCAACCGTGCTGCCTGATCCATCCGTTCATCTACCTTATAGTTTAACCAACGGCAGGCGGCGTTGAACACGTCGAGTTCTCTGTAGAAAAATAATGTGCCAAGAAGATTTATTTATACCATATGCACACATTGCAAAACACAGCTGAGCTCATTAGCGCAGTGCTATTGATAATAAAGCAAATGCTGTAAGCACGTAGAATCTTCTGATGTACACTGGTAATTTTATTACAAACTCACACAGCTGCACAAGCCCATATACAAAAATAAGAAGCGAGAACGCAGCCGTATTATACAGGTTGTCCCAGCTAACATGGACCAAGTGTTAAAAAATATGGCCGTTTTACTGAAAGAAAACCTAGTTCATATTGTTCACAGTTGAGTTGAGAAGCCACCAGTAATTTTTTTGATGACATTCAATCTTATAGACGTAGAAATGTAAGCAAATTAACTTATCGCTTATTATTTACGCAAAGGACACCAATGTGAAAAGAGAATCTTACCCTTTGCAGCCCATGACATCAGATGATAGCAGTTCACAGACATCACTAGTGTCAAGCTGCAGAAACTCGTCTGACTGTGCAACGAGTGCGAAATTTGAAACAAGGTGGTAGAAAGCAGAGTTTTTCTCATGCACATTATTCATGCGCTTTGCTGTCTTGTATAAAATAATTTGTCTCCCAATTGCGCTTGAGCGTGCTTCCAACTGTGAAGAGAGATATTAGCACTGGTCAAAGAGTATTCCGCTGTTTTGTTTTGTATGGCACTTAAGTCTACATTAAGCAGTTCTGTAACAGTCACAAATTAATAATGAATTGTCTTCAATAAAGATAAGCCTTAAATGTTTAGGTGATCCTAGTATATTGCTACAAAAGTAAGTTTGATGGTGGCAATAATAAAAGGGCACATAACATGGCATGAGCAGTGTGCACAACACACACAGACTGCTACTTTTTTCTTCAAAAATAGACAGGTAGGCTGAATACAATCATGTCTTAGTTCTTATGTCTGCATCACTTAACATGACTATTACAATAGAAATAATTTATATTTTGTGGGTACCGATCTTCTGGTTGCTGTATGTAAGACCATCAAGCAGACGCTGTAAAAATCAGTTGTAATAAATCAGTAAAAATAAAGAAAGAGAAAGAAAGAAAACATGAAAGCTAGCTATTGTAAGATCTCTGTAACAAGTGCATTGATTTTTAAGGTAATTAAGAATTCCCTAAAGCTCTTTCTTTGAAGAAAAGGAAAAACATTGTACATATTCATTCAAATTTTCCACTTGTGTATATAGCTATTGCTTACTGCTATAGCAATAAGAGAAGGTATATCAATAAATGCACATGCAGTGAGAGAGAAAAAGTAATTTTGCTCGCATAGCCTCCATCTAGTTTCACTACAACAACACATAAGACAACAGCAAAATACTGTCTCTTAGAAGCTGCATAGACTTACGTACAGTTAGTACCAAGCTTTAGATCATGATGTCAGCAAACAGAAGTTAAAAGGCAAATTACCAAACAACTCAGAGCAATACAACAGGTGCTGAGAACCTAAAGAGTATAGAGATCCACGCACATGACCGAGCTAAGACCGAAAGGCGGCGAAGATGATGAAAGCACGACAGTCTAGGAGGCCAGAGACACAAGAGACAGAAGAAGAGAGGGCGACTATGCAGACGCAATAGAGTTTCGAAGGCGCACTCGATTTCGTAGATTTTACATTTAACACACTCGAGTACTGAACAAGATGTAGGTGACCTTACACATGGTACAGTGAGACGGCCGACCTATTGTCACGAGCTACAGACTCGACGGAAAGGACTTCACGTCTGCACCAAACTAGGCGACAAATCCGTCTCTGTTAGAAGCTATAGATGCCAAAGCTAACGCGACACTGGAAGACGTCATCGCTAAAGGTACCGCAAGGATCAAAATGGATCTGAAGGAGTTTAGGTTCCTGATTAAGCAAGATCTTTCCAACACTCCTAGCCCCACTGCAAACGCTTTTTCTACAAGGCAGAGATTGTCAGGCGCATTATCGCAGCTGTGGAAGTTCAAAGCCAGCAAGCGCAGCGCCAGCACATTTTTTTTTTTTTTTTGGATACGCTTGCAGTGTGTTGTAGGAGCCGATCACAAGTAGATACCGAAGTATTTGACGGCACCTGCTCCAGTATAGATATACGGCTCGAATATTACGACTACACTTTCGAAAGAAATCTTTGGTGCACGGATATTGACCGCATGTTCAACATGCGAAAATACCTAAGCGGGAATGCCAGAAAATGGTTTGATCACCGTATCGTTGAGCATAAAGAAGAGCCCTGTATGCGTTGAAAATAAAGCATTACCTTTGCTTTTCAAGAAAAAGCGCTCGAGGTGTGGGATAAGGCGCTTATGTATAAGCAGACAGGGAAAAAAAAAAAAAAAAAAAAAAAAAAAAAAAAAAAAAACCTTTCGGGTTATATTGAAAGGTGTCGCCTACTTCAGCTAGCAGAACCGAACATTCCGGAATCAGCCTTTGTGCCACCAGCAATGCTTCGAATGACGAGGGAATGCCATTAACAGATACAACTCATGTCACCAGGCTCTGTGGACTATCTGCGGACGACCTTCTGCGTATGATAAAAGACGTTGTTGTGATAGATACCTGTCGAGAAGCGAGGGCCACACTCCTGAAAAAAGCAGCACCTACAATTGCATGGTGTCAACAGAAAGCACGCGGCGAATTTCTACACACTAATCACCATGGCACCACTTCTGGACGAACCCGAAACGTTTCGAGGATTGCGAAAGAAAGAAGATCCTCAAGACTCAAACACAACGTAATAATGACCGTGCTTCTTACGAAGGCAATTATTTTATATTTTTCTAAGGTTGTTTGTCAGCACTCGTGGACACTGCCGAGCATCAATCAGCCTGATAAATGAAAAAAGTTGTATTTCAGAAAGAAATCACAGGAAAATCTATTCAAGTTCATGGATATATATGATGGAACAAGTAGATAACTTTCAAGTTGGACTGATGCGAATAAATTCAGGAACCAGGACACCATTGTCAAAATTTGGTACTATCCGGAGTCAACTTTTATCTTATCCTCTCTCAGCCTGACATTAAGCGGTTAAAGATAAATATTTTGTGGAACGATATCATAACTACGAAGGAATGCACTGTGACGAATAATCCTGTGACCAAAATGAGGAGGGTATAGTTACATGAAGTATATTCTTGCGAACTAGTTGTTTCATACTGAACGAGTAACGATGGCGAACTGCGCAAAATACACCATCATTCACCAAGAATGATGGTGTATCATTTATCAGAATTCGCCTGTCTCTCTCTTCATCATTCACCAAGAATGATGAAGAAACAGACAGGCTTCCTGTCCCGTCTTTCTTTCCACCCTTCTCGATGTATTTTGCGCAGTACGTTGCTCGTATAGTTAGATATGACCTGACGACATCGCATCCCAGTTCCCAGAGCTCATCTGCGTTGGTAAATACACGCCGCCGACAACGGCAGTGGAGGTACCATTTGAGTTGAACAACACAGCCATGGTCCGGAGAAAGCCATACGCCTCAGTCACGAAAAACAATTTGGCTGAAGCGAGAGCTCTAAGGCATGTTCGACTCTGGCATCATCAGACCATCGACATCACCATTTGCATCACCCATTACCATTGTGTCCAAGGAAGATGGTTCTCTCCTATTGTGCCCAGATTACCGATTAATTAATAGACAGACTGAAATAGTCCCTTTCTCAATGCCCCGAATAGATGAGATCATAGATTAAACTGGTGGATCTGAATGGCTTTACAGAATTTATTTGGACAAAAGATAGTGAGCAATGCTGTCTTAGGAAGAAACCAAGAAATTTACGGCAATTGATACACATTTTAATGTCTACGAGTTCAACCGGCTGCCCTTCGGATGGAAGAACTCTGGAGCGTGGTTCCAGAAGTTGATGAATAATGTTTTAAAAGATCACATAGGCAAGTTTTGTAACGTATATGTTGATGACATCATCGTTTATTCGAGGACGAAGGACGATCATATGAGTCGTGAAAGTCTGAAAATAAACGATACGAAAGGCGAATTCTTTTGTCAAACTGTGGTTTTCCTCCCAGCATTCTCTTCGATGGGAAAACCAAAATTACCAAAGAAGAAAGTGTGCAGAGGATTTCCCGTCTCGTCAAGCCATATAGTCTGCACTCCCTTCGAGTTTGATTAAGACTGCCGGGTCACTTCAGAGCATTTATCAAGGACTACACAACGAAAACTCGGTGCTTAACAGCCCTGACACAAAAATAAGTTGCTTTCGTATAGACTGAAGAGTGTGAGCGCTGCTACTTTAACCTCCTCAAGATCATTTCCTCTTACCCCGTATTCATATTACCGGATTTTTCGCTACCTTTCAAGTTGTGCACCGATGCCTCACACTATCGGAACTGTTCTTTATCGACATGACATCTGGAAGCGCAGTGGAAGGCAGCAGCAAGTAATTGTATATATTCTTACATATTTTTAAAGGCTGAAGTGAGCTACACCACCACTGAAAAAGAGGCACTGTAGTTGAATGGCATTAAGATACTTTAAGAGTTACCTCGAAGGCCTAAATTTCAAGCTTTTTACCGTCTACCACGCTCTGACACCTCCTTCAGCTAGCCCAGCCTAAAGGAATGGCTGGCTCGGTTGATAAGTCAGATCCAGCAGCTCAGTTTTGAAGTATCGCATCGCCCGGGATTCAAGCATCGAGACGCCGACGGGCTGTCAAGATTGCACGTGCCGAGAAAGGAAAGCTCCCAGAACGTAAGCCTGACAATGCTCTGGGAAGGCACACAGAATTTGCAATTGAAAAACTGTCGAATACACGTACCTGAAAGGAGCGTGCCATTAATACTCAAACATTACCACAGTAGTCCAGAATCGGGTGGTCACGATGGGTTCTGGAGGACGGACCGAAAGCTTACCCAGAGATTCACGTGAAAAAAAAAAAAATACGAAAATGGACGTCGCTAGGGAGGTCAAAACTTGCCACGAATGCCCAAATATATAAAACAAAGTTCAAACCCAGAGGAAATTATATGGTTATGCCAGCGTATCCAAACGTTTCCTTTGAAGTGCTACACATCGACTTCGCCGAGATTAAAAAAAGGAAGGGCGAGGGCGTTAAAAAAAAAAAAAAAAAAAAAAAAAAAAAAAAAAAACACACAGGCTTTTCTTTTGGCAGTAGGTGAGTTTACAAGGTTTTTTGCTGCCAAGACAGCAAGAGAAGACACCAACTCTGTTATTCAGCTTCTTGAAAGAGGATTTCACGTCTCGCCAAGCCATATAGTCTGCACTCCCTTCCAGAACGTCAAAGTTGTAATTGCTGACAACAGACCTGCTATCCGAGGTGAAAAGCTGCGCATTTAGCCACAGCAAAGATGTATAGAGGTTCGTTTTCCCTGCTCCGTACCACCCTCAGGCCAACTCTTTTGCTGAAAGGGTGATACGTGACTTGAAGATGTTTACAGCATGTTTCCCGGTTGGAAATATTGACTCGAAGCGGCCGTTGCACACCGTAATCGCTCTTATATTGCTGGACTAGGATGCAGTCCATTATTTGCTTCTTTTGGAAGGAGCGCATAGTTGGCAGCTGATGAAGAACTGGACATTGTTGAGAAAATGTGCCTTCGTGAAACGCCACTACCGGCGGAACAAGGGAACAAGTACCGGTGCACCACGAAGAAAAACTTCGACAACCATCATCACTCAAAGAGGCCCAATATCGTATACCTGGAGACATATCTTGGGTGCGAAAAGGTTTCGACGCGAAGTCTCCGTACTCCGGCCCCTACACAGCGCTTAAATTTGGAAAACAGCAAGGAATTTTGAAGACACTGTACTACCGAGGATTGAGAATAAAAACAAGAGAGGCTGCAGTAGTAAATGTTCTTCAATACTATCCGCGGAAAGATGAAGACAGAAGGTTGGGAGGATATAAAATTCACGCATATGACCAAGCTAATACCGAACGTCGACCGAGATGGCAAGACAGCTAGTCTAGGAGGCTAGTCTAGAAGAGAGGGAAGGAAGAGAGGGCGACTATGTAGCCTCAATAAAGTATCAAAGGCGCACTGTTCTTGTAGAATTTTTCGAGATGAATAGAGAGGTTTCTCCATATATACTAAAAATGGCCCAGAAAAAGTGTCGATGTTTTACACACGCGTCTTTAATTATCCTCATGCAGTGTCAACATTGTGTATAAAATTGACTGGGTGTGACATTATTAATAAAACCGCACGGTAAGACAAGGGCAAATAATAAGGATCCCAGTACATGACCTTATTACGTTTCCTTTTCGCAAAAACATGTAATTTTGTTAATCATTTCGCACCAGCTAGACCTGCGGCAACTTTTGGTTGGGTGTGTAACATCAGTGGGCTTCCCCTCTTCCTTTCTGCTGCTCTCCTTGAGCAAAACGTGGTAACTTCGGCCACATAAAAAAGTTTCAAACAAGAGTTGTAGCCCTTACCTCAATGCACTGATGAATGATATCTTGCATTTGAAGCTTACAGGCAGCATGAAATATATCTGCTACATTGTTGCAAGATAATTCCAGCTTTCCGGATTTCATATACTCCAGGAGATCTTTAAACGTCCGGCCCCTCACTCCAGAGACGACTACCTGCATAAACGAACATGCACAGGGTGTTTCACGAAATGTGTTCGAAATTTCTGAGGAATATGAAAGATGAGATAATTAAATTATTTAACCAGGATTGCTTTTACCGCAGTGTCATACATTTGAAAATCACTCATGTAATAAATAAACAAGTAATTATGTAAATTAAACTAATTAACTTTTTCCCTCAAATAGCTATGCGATTGATCCCAATGGAAGACTTGAAGCGCGCCATCCGAGGAGCCTGCAACCGTTTCCAGATATGCAAGAAATTGACGCTGCTAATTATTAACGCGTAATAAATTCAGTCAATTTCACACAGAAAAGCGAAACTGAGCAGCCGAAGAGCGCAACTGTGACAACCATAGTAGACGCCCATGAGTGACGTGACTGCTTGCGTCGCACCGTTTGGCGACCATGAAGCGATCGAGATTGTGGCTTGATAAGGACGCTCGCTTGATGCTCGCCCACCTGTGAGGCACAACCAATCACGTCACTCACGGACGTCTACTATGGGCGTCACAGTTGCGCTCTTCGGCTGTTCAGTCTCGCTTTTTTGTACGAACTTGGCCGGAATCCATCACGCTGTAAAAATTAACCGCGTCAACTTCTCGCATTTCTGGAAACGGGAGTGGCGCGCTTGGAAGTCTCCCATTGGGATCAATAGTATGGCTCTGTTGGTTAAAAGGTTAATTGCATAATTACTTGTCTAATTACTACATTGGGTATTTTTAATGTATTACTCTGTCGTAAAAGCAATCCAGAGAAAATAATTTAATTATCTTTTAATTTTAATTAACGCACACGCACACACACACACACACACACACACGCGCGCGCGCACGCACGCGCACACACAAGAAAAAAAAACATACCCGTTTCTTTTTTGCTTCTACGTCCTTGAAAGTATCTTGAAAGAAGGGACTGGACTGCATTAAAACAGCCTTGCTGAAAGAAACCACTTCATCTTCAAGTATCATTTCAACCAGGTCTCCATCTGCTGGAGATGAGCTTGTGGCCATCGTTGTCATGGTCTGTAAAACAAAGCTGAAAACTGTCACAAACAAGAGCAGATGCGAAGAGGTACCAGATGTCATGACAGTAATCTATTGTACCACTCCACACTGGGGTGAAGGCGGGAAGACAGCGGATGAGGATTGATGGTGAAATAATATAGTGAGCTAAGCACCTGCTGTCCAATGCCAGTCATACGTTCGCAATATCATCGGCAAGTTCACAAGAACAGTACTATGCAAGCACAAACTATATAAAAGGGTGCAGATGCACAATATCTCGCAAAAGCTCAAGAACAGCTTCCATTCTGTTTACGCTGCGCCCAGAAGTTGCCCGTACAGTTTATGAACAGTAGTAGAGCAAGGAATGTCGCTGAAGTACAGTTTCAAGTTCACGAGCGCAAAATATGCGTGCGCGACACCACTGCTCATTTTAAAATTAAATGTATGGGAGTCATTAAAAATTTGAATGGACCTGTAAGCGCCATGTAGCTAACACAGCGACACCCAGTCCTTTAGTAAAATTTTTCAAAAAATGACGAAGGTTCGGTGGTGAATTCCACAAAACAGTGAAGCGATGGCGCGAAAACTGCGCCATCGAAAACTGGTGCAGCCACGCTCACAGAACACCCAGACAAAAAAAGAAAAGAAGAGATGACCAGTTGAACTGGTTTATTCAGTTCCCAGTTCACACCAGCTCATTCTTAATCGTGTCTCAAGGTATTAACTACAAACAACAATGAATAGAACATTATCTTGTTAAGCGCAATAGAACATTTCGTCGAGAGCGAACAGTGCAAATGCGCTCTCAGCTCTATATTGCGAAGTGATGAGGGGCGGACCTAACACTAACTTAGCGATCAGGCAAAATGAATTCTAAGCAAGTGATAGAAACGCACAGCACAGTCAGCCATAACTGCGGCACAACAGGCGTCAGCAGGAACCAAAAATTTGCGTCACGGCACACGTTTCCCATCTCAGCCTGATTTACGCCTTCCATACACATTTCATATTTTTGCATCGCAATCAAAAGAGCCTAGGTTGGAAGAGCTACTTACTGAGCAAAAGCGGTACACAATGAATTGCATGGTTACGTTGGAAATTTAAAATCCGAATCGCTGCAAGGAGCCAAGCTTACCTTACACGCCTGGAGTGTTCTTGCGAAGTACGCGCACTATTTCCGCGCACATCTCGCTCGCGCATCTTATGCAAGGCACGCGGATGTCAGGCCAAATAGAAACATGCGAAATCAGAAGCTCATAGAGAAAGAAAAAGAAGGGAATGACCAGCATCGCAGAAAACCTTCAGTTGACAAGCAGCGTTATTTTAAAAATCGCGCTGGGAAAGTCAACGCCCATTGTGGCCAACGAGCCCTACGACAATATAAACATTCATTTTACTTGCCTGGAAGATTACGTATAGGGGTCTGATACCAAGTTAAAATAAAAATACCTAAAATAATGTGAAATAGAGTTTGCTTCTCTAACAAAGACAAGACAAAAACATTTTTTTTAATTTATTATTTTCTTGTTTCGTAAGTGGCAGCGCCGGAAATAACTTCCTGGCGGAAACATTCACGCGCCCTCTCGCTGCGGCAAGCCGCCGGACGAAAGCTCAGCGGCACGGCAGCGGATGCTGCTGACCAATGAATCGTTTTGGTATGGAAATGACGCTCCCTGTTTTCTGTTCTGCCGAAGTGTTCCTGCTATGTGATTGCTGCTAAGTGTCACACCACCATGACCAAGTGGACGCCTGTGCCGGATAAAGCAAAATATGGAGTGGGTAAGGCTGCTGGCTTTAAACACATCCTCTCATTCGCCTAAACCGCCCTGACAGTTAGCCTTGGCACCGTCGACGGCGTCTGCAAGTTATTTGACACTCGTGAATGTGTAATTGATACGTCCAGCCCATTGGGCGCGTCCCGTGCTCGCGCATACATGTAAATCTTGTCCCAAATGAGTCACCGCGGTCGAAGTTGTACTTTAATTTGCGCGCGGCAACAGGTAGTTCGGTCTCATGCTCAACATGGTTTAACAAGCAAGCACTTTCTTCATCAAATGAAACTCGGCGCTTGTTTCGTAACGCGTTGTTATTTGCATGCACGAAATAAAGATTCGGATGATTCAGATGGTGCACACCTTACAGCGTCTTGGGTGTAGCTGAGGCTCCGCGATTTTAAGTATGAGTAAGTGTGTGATGCTAGCCTTAGTAATCACGCTTGTACTTTTTCACTTCTTTGCATACAGCGATCGCCAACTTCACAGAAGAAGGGGTCCATAGGCTTCGGTTAAACGTCGGTGATTCAGTGTACATCTACGAGGAACTTGAAGGTATTCACAAGCTGGAATTTTGGTTGACCTCTGTCCCAGTGTACTCTTAATTCAGAGATGTCTGGTTTTAAACATGTAGCAGTTTAGCGTTTGCATGTGTTGTTAGTCGCTAATTATTTACTTGGTTCTGAAGGTGTGACGCTGGCTGAACATGTTGCACCTGGTCTCACACAATATGATGTGCCTTTTTGCATATATTGCAGCATGAATTCATTTGCTCTGGCTGCCCTTCACTTCATGAGGGAGCTCTACAAAGCATGAAACTTTGCTTCCTTTTCTTACTTCTGCTTTTAGACTGGTACTATGGCTGCTGCAGCAACAGCAAAACAAAAAAAGGAATATTTCCGAAAACTTACATTGCCGTCAAGGAGTCCATCATTGACAAGACTGGGTATCTTATTTTCCACCTTTAAATTTTGCAATTTTTTTTTTCAAATCTAACATTCATAAATTTCCTCCCAGCCCCCATGAAGTGGTCATTCCTAAGGAGCCGTCCATCATCAAGGAGATTACGGCTGTCCTTCGGGAATGGGGTCCCATTTGGAAACAGCTGTACCTTGTAGGTTTTTTCTTTCTTATATGTGGGTAGTTTAAAACGAAGTTGTCATTGAATATCATAGTTCTACTGAACATGAGGATTGGTAATACTATTATTAATAATAATTTTTTTTTCTTAAATGGGCACTATGTGTACTTTGTTTTTTCAGACAAACAGAACAGAATTTGATTCTGTTCGGAACATGATGTATGAGCTGATGGACTCTAGAAGAAAAATTATGTCTGGAACTCTGCCAGTGGTATGTGCTCCTCTTAGTTCTTTCAGCCTTCCTTTGTAACATTTGTTGCTCTTCCATGTTTGTCTGTTATTGCAACCACCTCTTAAATACAGCCTAGTCCTTAAACATTTGTTGTACCTGTAAATGTTGGCACTATTTTAACGTGCCAACATAAAATTATATTACGCAGATTGAGCAATACTTTGCATGTCTATGTCAAATCCACTTGAAGACCCCACAACTTGTACGTAATAGTAAGTTCTGCTTGCAAATGTTAATAATAGATCAGTGTCTACATAGAATATTTAGCGGTAATGTATTGTAAATAACGAGGAAGAAAAGTGAAGGAAAAGGCCATGGGATTCGTAACTGTCTTTCTTTTCACTGTACACCTGAACTGTCTGCTGCCTTGGAAAATATACAAAATAACAGAAGTAATGGACACAAGAAACAGAAAGTTACAATGAAAATGGTTTTAGAGAAAAGAAAAGAGCACACAAAGAAGCAACACAAGCACGTAACTATGCATACCTGGGCAACATTGTGCTCAGAAGCAGGTTGCTTGAAATTTTTTTTATATGGAGGTAAGCATGTGCACATGCATTGACATAGTGCTGTATATATGGGACCATAATTTGTTGTACTGTGCGAGAACTATTTAGGCATGGTATTGTTAGACTTTTATTGTTTTGTGTCATTATTAAGCCTGCCGTATTGAATAACCATTACCTGTCAATGACATCATGTAAGCTTATTCTGTGATCATTGTTCTTGTTGCAGCTTCTATGATATCTGGTGCCTCTAATGCATAACTGCAAATTCTTGTGATAATTGCATTGTGTGTTTGTTGCTAGTTGTGTACATTTCATGCTCATTGTGCACATCATGTGTATTAAATTATATTTCTGTGTATCACGCCATTTAATATGCTGCATAATTATTTTTGACATAACCACCACAGTGGCTCAATGGATGGTGTACTGCTGCAAGAGGTCACAAATTTGATTATTGGCTGTGGCAGCCACATTCCACTGGGGGTTGAAAACAAAAACACTGATTTACTAGATTTAGGGGCACACTAAAAACCCCATTTCAAAATTAATCTGGAGCTCGCTACTCCTTACAGACTAAAGTGCAGCTTTGGGACTTACACTCCAACATATCTTATTTTTGGTAGATGAATTCAATTGTGGCCCTAAAAATTTTCAGAAATGTACTGGAAAGCTGTGATTATAACACGATTGTATTTTTGCTTTCAGGATGAGCTGAGAGAATTGAAGCAAAAGGTTACCGCAAAGATTGAAATGGGCAATGCGTAAGTTGGCAAAGGCATCTTGTAATACTTCATAGCAGTTGCACATCTGTTTTCACATTTCTTTACTAATGCTTGCCATGGCCACTTGCAGGATCCTTGACCTTGATTTGGTTGTTCGACACAGCAGCGGCAATATCCTGAACCCAGACGTCACTAGTACCATTGACCTGTACCGTGCACATGTGGATGCCACAAAAAGGATCAAGCAGATGTCCTTGGTAAAAAACAAACTCATAGCATTGATTTCTTCAGATGGTGAAGGAGCATGAATTGTGCACTCATTAGTCACCAATTTATTTGCATTCTGGCTTGTTCATATTCATCATGGAGTGCCTATTAAATTTGTTTGTGGTCTAACTTCTTCTCTAAAAAATGTCTAATTTGATATTTCACTAGATCTTTATGGGCTTAAAATTGTTCCTTAGATTAAATGTTTTTTTTTTTAATATGTTTTGTATTTGTTAAACATGCTTTGGAATAATGTGTTTTGTTCGTTTGATAAATTGATTAGCATTCGAGTAAGGGGCACAGCACAAGACCGACAAGGATCGAGAAATGAATGGCTCACATGGGTGACTGTGTTCGTTTATTTTGCTGCCCCTTTCTGTTTACTCTATTACCATTACTCGTGTTTGTAGTCAACTAACACTGTCCTTTGAGTTGTTAAGTGTTATTTATGCACTCATGAACATTACAAACTATATAACTATAGTTATTTTGATGTGGAACTCATGGCAGTACCTTGCAGCAAAAGCCTACAAGGTTCTCCCATAAGTTACTCATTATAGAGATATTAGCTGTCAGAAACTGGGAGCTGTACTATCATTTCATAAAATCTTTGCAACAAAGTCTGTGATAGGTCAGCGGATAGGACAACAAATGGTAGACAGCTTGTACTGACTTTCATCATTACTACTTGCTGGTGAACCAGCAAGTGGTAAGGTTCAATGAACAAGAATGAGCATTTGTTTTTGTCTGTTACTTTTTCTGTGCTATTTGCATGTGCTGTCTTCGCTTCACTGAGTAACAGAGTTGAAGACAGAACACACTTGGGCCCCTTTTGCACATGTGCAACTGTCATGTTGCTAGTCAATAAACAAGGGCACTGTATTCTCTGTGTTAGCCTCACTGGCAGAGTGCCCACTGCTCCCCCAGCAGCCTATGTTCAGTTCCTTATATTGTTGATATCTTGCCTTTTTTTGTGCTCTAGAACTTTATGTACAGCCTGTTTTTCTTTATTTTTACATGGGTAAATTTTTAGAAACAATTGCCGGTTGCATACAATTTGTGAAAGCCTCCAGCACTGCTGGAGGTTTCACACTGTGAAAACTCTTGTACCGTGATGGTGTGGTCTATCCTCAAAGCAAATATTGCTCACAGTGTGGCATTTTCTAGCATGGGGTTCTAGCAAAGGCGGTTTGCTGTCTTGCAAGCATCTCTCAAGCAGGGATTTGCGACATGAAGTGGCAGCGGTGGGAAGCCACTGTGTGGAAGCTGCATGCGGGAGCGAAATGTGCATATGGCCCATCCAGGAAGTAGCCAGGGTTGCACCAAATTTTGGCCACAGTTCCTTCGCCATAGTGGCTACAGAAGGAATCTTCGTTGCTCAGGGAAGTTAAATTAGAGAAAAAAAAAAAAAAAAAACTGCAGTTCTACAAGTGCACCTAGATTGCATGGACATGTGTATATGGCCTGCAGAGGCCTGTTTGGCTTTTTCACAGGTTACTAGTTTTCAATTACAGTATTTAGTGCATATTATATTCCCAGTTGATGTGCATCGTTCACCTAGGCTGTTCTAACTTGTAAACTTCTTGTCACCGGATTGTGTATCAAGGTGTCTGTCATGAAGATTTCACCTGCCTCATTTCACACCACACGCACAATACATGCCTTGATTGAACTGCGTTGTGAGTAATGTGGCAATGCCATGTGTAACACTGTATCTCATCTTCCCAAACCTGATAACAGCTTGTCAGCTGGCTTACTGAAGAAGAAAAGTGTTGCTTGGTTTTGTGTTAGACAAATTGAGGAGAGGCAACCTTTGTGCTTTTGAATGTGTAAATGACAGTTTAGGTAATAATATTAATGGGGGAAATGGCCAAATTACCTGCCTTCTAAAATAAAAATTTGGTTAGTCATAGTTGATATCAACTCTGACAGTTAAGCATGTGCACTAAATTGAGTAATTATTAATACTTTTGTTAATTAACCAAGTAACCATCACAGTTCATCTTTCAAGTTGTGCATCTGTCCATATAGCCCAGCTGTGAAAGGAGAATAGTGCTCCGTCATGACGTGGTAGTTGAGACAAGCATCTGAAGAACAAAGGAAGAACAGCCTGTATAATAACTAGGGTTATGTGAATAGTAAGTTTTAAAACCAAATCGAATACGAATCAAATATAGAATATTTTTTGTTAGTTTTCGAATAATAAGCACCCTTTTTTCCATTATTATAAAGCAATGTTAACAGCACAGTATTCGCTACAATTGCAAGATTCTTTCATTGCCATGCACATTATAAAGCACGCTTTATCAAAAGCTTGAATAGAGCGTTATGGACAATCAGGTTTCTTTGAAGCATGTGTGGTCATGCATTATCAGAATGAAGTTTAAAAAGGCAGTCTTATGAACTTGTTGTCTCTGTGTGCGTATACCTTCGAGATCAGAAGGGGAATGTGTGTTGACTGCAGCAGTGGCAGAGCAAGAAAAGCATTTGTTCTCTAGTTTGAATTATTGCTGCAGATGGTGCCACTATTATATCAAATGATGTTACAATGGAGCATATTCAGTATTACTCCTAAGAGAACACACAGTTGCAGCATTGATAAATAGCAAACAATAATCATAGCAGAATGTCATGGCTGAGCAAGATTTAAGCAGGAATGATTTCAGTTTAGCTTGGAAAGTCTGGAGCAATGCAGTGTGCTCACGTAACTTCCCATTTTCTGTTTACTGTGGCAGTGGTGAAATTTCCTTTATTCTTGCTTCAATTTTATATTTGATCATGCACTGCTGGCAATATGAAGTATTCAAAACCTAATAGAAAAGTATTGTTGTTTGCTAATAGTGACTATTTGATTCCAGGACCGAATTGAATAGGGCAATATTCAAGTCGTTATTCAAAAGCTTCGAATATTTGCACACCCATAATAATAATGCACTTTTCTGTGGTTAGTAGTTTCTGAGTTTATGACTTCAGCTTTTTTGAAAGCTTTTGTAAGACAATATTTCAACAATGTCCTGAGTCATATGACTGGTTTATTTTAAAATGAAGTAAGAATTTAAACCTTACCTTGTTTGCTTGTCATGTGCGAGTCTGACCAGCCTGGGCAATATGCTTGTCTGGTGCTGCTCACACTTTTTTTTTATTCTTTTTTTTTTTTACCAGACGCAGCTAGACATTGGGTCTCCCAAGGCATCAAGCCATTACTGCCACAATCTGTTTGTTGTTGTGAAAAACTTTGTCTGCCGCATTGGAGATGACGCAGATCTTCTCATGACTCTCTATGATGCCAAAGAACAGAAGTTCATCAGGTCTGGTCATCACACTGCCTACTTAAAAATAAATGCATTTAGCACTGATTTTTTTTCTTAGATGTCTACTGGATGTTTTTCTTTCAGTGAGAACTACTATGTCCAGTGGGCCAAATGTGGTCTTATTAAAGACTTGGACCAGCTCAACAACTTAAGGGTGCTGTTCACTGTAAGTCTACAATTGCTTATGCTGCTGATTTCTCCATACGGGTTATGTGCAGGCAAGTTACCTTTAATTTACATTTTTTCTGTTTTAGGACTTGGGCAGTCGGGATTTGAGTCGTGAACGAGTCAACTTCATCTGTCAGATCATTCGCATTGGTAAGGCACCCCAAGTCAGATATATAATGGGTGATGCTCCTTTTGCATCATCGCTTGTTGCACTGACTGTCATTCAAATACTTAATTAAAAAAAAAAATCTTTACAAAGGTGCCATGGAGCTAAAGGAAAATGATCACAAAAGGTCAACATTATATTCTAAGAAGGCATGTGAATCTGAAGGCATGCGTCGACCATTTGGTGTTGCTGGTGAGTCGTGTTGTAACTATTGAGGTGTTGCTTAATTTGGTGCTCTCAAACAAAAGTTTGTATATTTGTATTGTCAAATGGGACAAGAATCCACCTATATTGGACAAAATTGCACCTATATAGGCACTTTACTTTGAACACTGTCTTTCACAACCATGTTTGATGTTTCAGCCATGGACATTACTGACATCATCAGTGGGAAGATTGACAGTGATGAAGAGAAGCAGCATTTTGTCCCCTACATTCAGTAAGTACAGCTGATGAGCAAAGTCTGTTCCCACATTAAAAATAAAAAAGTAAAAATGCCTTAAATATCATTACAAAGACGCATCTTAATGGTAGTGTACCTTCATGAGAGTGACAGATTGCGATATGTGGGCATAAGATGTAATAGTCTTGTCTGCAACTACATCATACTGATCAAATTGCCTGGATGACTCTTGAGCTACTTGCAAAAGTGAGGTTGTTTAAGGGGATTATTTTTTTACATTTGATTATTCTTATTACTTATTCTCTTAATATTACTTAATATTTTCATGATGCCATCACTGAATGTATAGCGTCTAAAAACAGTTCTCATTGTTAAGGCCATATGAGCAGATTGTGAACTCTGATGCCGTTTTCAGACTACTAATGCCATACTTTGTAGCAATGCATCTGAAAGTCAATAAACTGTCTGCTCATGAATAGGGTACATTGTGCGTTTTTCTTTGTTGCTCTTGGTTAGAAGTGTAGGTTTTAAGCCTACAAACCTTTGAAATGTTTAACAACGCATGGGCATGTTAATAATGACAATTCTGAGCTCTGTACGTTGCTTTGAAAACTCTGCCGCCTGTTTAATTGAACTGTGCACCCGTGGAATATGAGTCACCTGCACTGAATGGAGCTGCAAGCATGCCCAAGGCTGTTAAAAACAACACACAATCCTGTTAGTAGTTCTTAGATCCATACATGTGATGCAATTGGTACAATGAATTGTGCACAGTTTGTAACAGCCTCCTGACATGATAAAAAAACTTGTTGGGTAAAGAATTGTGGCACGTACCAAACATGTTCACTTAATGATCTTAAATAGCAAGTTTTTCTTTGGGGGGGAAAAAAACCTTTCATAGAGCAGGTTTCCGTGGTGCATTTTGTTAGCAGGCATATTTTTTTCTGCTTGCAGTACAGTTTCAATGATGCAAGTCTGTTTTACTGTTTCTGCTTTCGTTGAAGGGGAAGTGGTAATCAATTATTTTCTTGCGGTTAGGTTAATTTGAGAGCTAGAAGTATTACACAACACAGTATGTGACGTTGCTTAAGTGTTGATCACCAGCGTCATGAAATGTGCATATGTGCATGAAATGTTTAATGGGCGCCTGAGTGAAGTGTAATGAGAATGTAGTGTTGCCATCAACAGTGAAATGCATGCCTTTAGGCAACAGGACTGTCACTCTCATTGTTATGACTGTACAGGTGAGCATGGTTAGTGTAATAATGCACATTGCACGAGAAGGAATGATAAAAACAAACTGGGTGTACTTATAGACCTTTCCTGCCTGTGAACAGTAAGAGCTCTGAATGATGAAAAGGAAGTGCAATAAATTGCTGGATGTGTTGTCTCACATCAACTTTATGGTGCATCTTTAGTGTCTTTAGTGCTCAGACATGCAATACACTTCCACTGAGAGGGAGGGGAAGCATTTTTGGCACCCCAAAACTTGTTGTTTGCATCCAGTAGTTTGAGCTGAATGATCACACTTGAGCTTTCTGGGGGGCCCTGGCAGGTGTGGAGAGAGAGACTTCTTGGACACAGCCATCAAAAAGGCCCTGGCAGCCAAAGAGGTCACCCAGAAAGAACACAAAGGCCAGGGTCTTTGGATCTGCCTCAAGTTGCTGCATGGTGACAGCAAGCAAGTGCGTGAAGAGAACCCACACCTTGTTTCTGGGACCACAGCTGTGGCACGGAAGATGGGCTTCCCGGAAGTCATCCTGCCTGGTGATGTTCTTGATCCACTCTTTTGGTGCCAACATCAACTGTTGGCCAGTTAATGAGATCGGTGACAAAATGAGGGAAAGGATACTTTTAGCAAGTGATGAATGTTTTACAGTAGAGATCACTTATTTTGAACTGGCATACTACAAAATGTTAATATTTAACAGTAGTTATATATCCCCTTACCAAAACAGTGTTAAAAGTGTAAAATGTCATGCAAATAGTTACGTGTTAGCCTCTGTATCTTTCATAAGGTTCAAAGCTGCGTCATCCATGAACATGCAGTATGTTGCAAAGCAAGTGACATTATCCCGTGCTTGACTGGCTTTCATAGGTTCAGTTGGAGCAGCTTTTCTTTTTTTTTTTTTTTGTTCCACTGCGGTCGATTCATATTCCACTATTTTTGTGGAGTGGGTCTGCATGTTTCTTCTCTGAGATTTTTCAAGTCAACTTGTGTTGTGCTAGATTGCTTTCTCATGCTTTTGTAGTACTGGTGCAGGTTCGGCTAGAGGGCTGGACTTACTGAGTTGGGGGGGGACGAGAGTATCTAGCTCTATCGCATTGTGCAACTTTAATTTTCTTTTCTGCCTATTAAGGGCTTGACTAACAATTTAAGGTCTACTGGTGGCAGAGCTAACAACAGTCATATTAAATTACCCAGAAGCCTTGATAATCCCTTTTTGGATCTGCCATTGACATGTCGGTACAGAAGAGATGACAAATATTCATGTTTGTTTTCTCTACTGTATTACAATAGCTTTGCTGTTCATGGTTGCTTGTAACTGGGAGAATTATTGTTAGTATATTTTGTTAACTGTATGGATCGCACCCAGTTCATGTACTTTAAATTTGTTACATTTTTTATAGACATCTATTTCATTACTGAATTCATACAGAAAGAAAAATGTTGTGAGGCAAAAACCAACTGGCAGCTGTGCTGCTCAGAGCACTGGTTTCATTATGATATTCTTACTTTTTGTACTACATGGCTGGGTTATCAGTGAATCTTATCAGACATGTTTCATCACATTCTTCGGATAGCCATAGCAGTATGCAGGCTTGGGCATCAGATTGGTGCCAGGAAGTGTGAATCAGAGCCTTTTATCACATTTTGAGTTATCTCTGTGTGTGTGTGTGTGTCACTGATGATGATGATCAGATGACATAACGAATAAGCGAGTTGTTTAGCCAGTTTATAGTTTCTAGAAATGGTGAAGCATGGCAGAGGTCTTACGAGTTATCAATCCACTTGCAATTTTTACACAGGTGCTAGTCAGACTAAAAAAAAATTCAGGTTAAAGGTAACGTGTGAGCAACAAGTCAGTATATCATGTGGAATATTTCTTTTTCTTCCAGTTGTGCAAGTGTGGTTGACCTATACTGAGTCAACATATGCATGCACTAATACTGTATATAAACTTCTCATCACTATTGTGATCAGTCTGATATGGACGTCTTTCTAGCAGACGAACGTCTAAGCCCTTTTACTTATATACTGAGTCAACATATGTGTGCACTAATATTGTATATAAACTTATCGTCGGTATAAGTAGTCTAGTGTGCATATCTTTCTTGGAGATGTCTAAGCCCTTTCAGACAGAAAATATTGTCCTAAAGTGGCCATGTCCTATGCAAAAAGCTGGGCATTGTGTACAGTGGAATAAGCGAAAATATATATGTTCTAAAAGATGAAAAGTCGAATGGCATATTGGCATGGTGTTGTATGTTAGTAGCATCTTAAAATAAGACTCGTCATGTTACTATAATCTTTGTGTGAGGAGCACTACCAGGTTTATAGAGCAGGAACTTAAGGATACAAGCATCTCAGTGACATTTTATTCCTTATATATGACAGTACATCTTCATTATCTTAAGTCCAAGTACTGTCTGTAGATGGCGTGCTCAAATTCATTGACCTATGGCTGTCAATATGATGTCATGCAGCAACTACCCTGTTGTGTACAACTGTGAAAGGCGTTGAAGTGAATTGTAAATAAGCTGATGTAATGTGTCGAGACACTTCCTTTCCAGGTGGTTCTCTGCTTCTTGTCTTATGGAGATACTACCAATACTTTTTTGTTTCGGCCTTTCACTGAAGCTTGCTTGTGGCATTGTGAATATTTTCATTGGCCTGTAGAAGAAGAAAAAATATAATTTTCTTCGCTTGGCTTTATTTCTATAGCTTTTGCTTTATTACAGGCGATGTACGGAATGACCTGTACTTGACACTTGTCCAGGCTGAATTCTCTAAAGGTACCAAGACCTCAGACAGAAATATTGAGGTCACAGTGAAAGTGTGCAATGACAAAGGATCTGTCATTCCTGTAAGCCTAAGTATTGATTCTGTGAACCTTTTGTGTGATAAAAATCTTTTGTGCTGTATTTATATTAGTGTCTTCTACCTTCTGTTTTGTTCCATACCTATTATGATTTCGTTTCTTTTAGTGTTCCATGTCCAACAGCGAGTAAGTATACAGCCGAACATGCTGCTTGCCTGTTTAGCAAACTGGTGTGTTAATTATCTTGAACACTGTCATAGTTCCATAGATGAAGCATAGATGAAGCATTGAGTAAATATCTTATGTGATATATGTAATACAAATAAGTTATAGAGGTACTAAATAATAGAGGTACTAAATAAATAGAGGTACAAGTAATTTTGAGACTTCTGTCATTTTGTGGTGTGATCATCGTAGGGTATTGTTTATATTGTATAGTGTACTTGAAGTGAGGGTGTCATCCATTCTCTCTCTCAGAAAATATGTATGCTTCAGAATGGTGCTTTATAATATGAATGTTTATTTGTATGATTATTCTTTGAATATGTATGTTATGTCACCTTTATGACAATTGCACGAACGTGTGATGAACTCTGTGCTTGACAAGGATTAGGGGAAGTTGATCTGATAGTGAATGCTTTTTCTACTCAGGGTGTCATAAGCATTGGATCAGGCTCTGAAAGCCTTGATGAATACCACAGTGTGATTTACTACCATGAAGACAAGCCACGTTGGATGGAAACATTCAAGGTATCAAAGTTTCTCAGTTTTCGAATTATAGGTGAGCCTGCGTTGTTTCGTGCAATGTGTATCTAAAGTAAGCACTTCTATAAAGATATACCTGCCAGCTTTATCATGCTTCCTCTTATCAGACATTTGTAAACAAGTTTTATCCATATGGTGCATGTTGTGCAGAATGAGTAGCACAAATTACTAATTAAACTTGTCAATCACATGTGACCCATCTTAGTAGCTTTCCACACCTTTTTCCTCTAATGTGAAACCTTACAACCGACAGACGTACATAGTATTTAGAAACTACTTGTTTCACATCTGCTCTTGCAACATTGCGAAAAGTGTTTATAATAAAGCTTGGGGTTTTGGTGTCTATTTCTTAAATCTGTTGCGTTTGCTTTTGCTTTTTCGGAACAATGAGTGTCTTGTGTTTATCCTTTTTTTTTTTTTTTCAGATTGCAGTTCCTATTGAACAGTTTTACTATGCTCATCTGTTGTTTACATTTAAGCACAGGTCATCAAATGAAGGTAATTAATAATATGAAGTCTGTGTCTTATCCTTAGATAAAGAGAGGGAAGAAATTGAAAACTTGTCTTTTTTTCTTCACTTTACCAGCAAAAGACAGAGTTGAGAAACCATTTGCTATGTCATTTGTCAAGCTGATGCAAGAAAATGGCACGACACTGAATGACGAAGTGCATGAGCTTCTTGTCTATAGGGTGAGAGAGAAGTTTTTCCTTCAGTACCATGTCAACATGAAGTTAGATTTACTGGCTGCATAAACCTATATCATTAGTTTTGTACACATATAAGTGCTAGTGGGCAAAAATGATATGCTACGAAATCTTGGTGCTGCTGAGTTGATGCCACTGTGCTTGTCAGCATTATGTATAGTGAGGCAGGTTGAATGCATCTTTTCTTCAATAGGGGCAAAGGACACGTTAAATTTGCTCCCAGCAATTGGTGCGAGGCAAGACACATACTCCTAACTGCAGTCAAATGGTATCAGCTTTTAATTAACAGCGTTTGGCTTTTCTGTGATTAGGTGCTGCATGGCTTAATTTAGTGCCGGTCATAGCTGGTACATTTCACTGCAAATCACAAAATTTATTTGTTGGTGTTGGTTTTGTGCATTATTAAAGGGTGGGACAGCCACCATATCTTTAACAAGAAGCTCTCATGTCAAACCAAAGATGGAGCATGAAGACTCTATTGCCTCAATGTGTCATCCTTTTAGTTCAAAATGCAAGCCAAGTGCATGAAGTGCATAGGTCATGAGTGATGTCATGGTGATCTCAGCCAGTGGTTGCATGGTGTTACAAGCCACTGATGCACCAGTTGGCCTGGTGTAATGCATTCATGCCGCGCACTGCTGCCAAAAGCTGAGTGTGTAGAGCCATCTACTGGTGCTACCTAATTGATTTGTCCATTGTGCCTCACTCTATGCTTTTTTTTCATTCAGCATGATATGCAGAGAAGCATTAAGTGGGTTGGAAGAGAATGACCAGTTTGGGGGTTCAAGAGCTGACTCAATGCAGTTCAGCCATTGGTATCGTAACATGGCCAGGGAACCACCACACTTGATGAACTAATGTGTCAATGGTCTATGACAATACGCAATCACCAGATGAGATCAACATGATGCTGCTCATAACCCATGATGTTGTGCTGAAATTGATGCTTGCTAATAATAAAATTTCAAGCTAAAATTGATAATTGGTCACATTAAAGGGATGATGTGTATAATGATAATTTGCTGCATGCTGAAGTAATTGAGGTGTGATATTATGCAACTCTGTGGAGTGCAACAGTTGAACACCTAGTTAGCAGTTTGTTTTCATATATCGTACTTCATTCATTCTGATAAGCACACCATGCTAATATTAGAGCCTATCATGTATTTTCTGTAACATTCAAGTGTGGTTGTGTGTTTCTTGTCTGAAATGTTTGAGTTGCCATGTAATAAATGTGAACCCATGGCAGCTGGACCACAAGCGGCACACTGAAATGGACACCACCTACCTCACGCTGCCAGCAACCCGCGCTGACTTCAATGCGATCATGCAAAATTCACCAACACCCAATGCACAGCCCAACAAGGCCCAGCTGGCTTCATTCCAGGCAGGAGGAATCAGTCTTGCCATTAAGGATTCATTTCAAATTTCAACACTGGTGTGCTCAACAAAGCTCACGCAGAATGGTGAGGGCCTGTCTGGTTATTATAGATGTCAATTTTGGCATGTTATAGGCATCTGAATATGTTTCAGACACAATTGAACTTTATTTACTAGGGGCTGAGTGTGTCTTCAAATACAATATGTTTAGTATAGTCAGTGTGCGTTAAAAGGATCATCTACTTGTACTTTACCCTTCCTGAGTATCTGAAGTGATTAGTTTCTCTATTAAAAGCAATAGGCAGGATTTTTTTTTTTTTTTGATAGAAGCAACACAGTTCATAACATGCGTTATTCCTTTGACATAGCGCTTAATTCCGTGTGACCTGGCTGAAATATGTAACATCATAGGGGATTTCTTTTTGCTAAGCACCATTGTTGATGACTGGCAGTGAGTGCTACAATTATACTGCAGGTCGAAGAAGCAAAACAGGTTCAAGAATTACAAAAATACGCTCAGCAGAGTAAAGGATGAGGCTAGTGGTGACATCGTGGTAACTGCACTAAGTTGGACTTGAAAAGATGAATGTGCATATATGAACATGACGAGAACAGACATGGGCACATTCGTTTGTGTGTGCCCCTTCATCAATGTATGAATTTTTCAAGTCCTACTTAGCACAGTTATTACAATGCAAAAATATAAAAGAAGACACTGGTGTGAAGCTATGAATGTCATAGCATTGAGGGAAGAAGAAGAAGAAGAAATAAACTTTATTATAACGTGAAAGGGTGAATGTGGTCGGGGCCCTTAGTCCAGGGCCTCAATGGCTGCCGCCACCGCTCTTGCTCGTCGAATCAGGGCCAGCCAGACCTGAGGCTCGGAGCGACGGAGGATCGCCTCCCACTGCGCATATGTTGGTTGGGGGGATTTTAGAATGGGGTTGTCAGTTTGTAGTTTTGGGCACTCCATCGTGATGTGGAAAGTCGTCGGTGGTGCACCGCAGCCTGGGCAGGTGGTGGGGTATAAGGTTGGGGAGAACTTGTTGAGAAGGAGGGAGACCTGTGATGTCACCTGCTGCGGCCTGTCTTGCTTCCTCAAAAATATGTTTGATGTTTTTGCTAACTATTACAATGTACTGGGATGCACTTCCGTGCTGTTGAGCTACGACACATGGAAACTGCTTTTGTAACTCCATGTAATGGGGCCAAGGCCCCATCAGGTGTTCATATCACCTTTAGCATGTGCCCCCTTTTACACCTGTCTAAGAAAAAGATAAGTAAAAAAATAACACTTAATACTGTGCAACTTTGCCCATTTTTAGTTGATGGAAACTCCTTTCACATAACTTTTTTCCCCTGGTTTAATGCCAGTAAACTGTCCCTAAAAGAATGGGAAGAACTAGAGTGCATAAATCAGTCCAACAGTGTGGAAATAGTGACAGCACTTCACTAGTGTTTATGGAGACAAAAGAAAGAAAAGTTGATGCAAGGATGCAGGAAGCAGCAAATGTAGTTATATGATTAAGTATGGAAGTCTATGATATTTATATTGATAGGGAAAAGCTTTATGTGTTGTGCCAAAATAACAGAAAGTTAATGCAAGGATACAGGAAGCAGCAAATGTAGTTATATGATTAATCATGAAAGTCTATTTATGATTTTTATATTGATAGGGAAAAAGTTTTATATGTTGTGACAAAAGAACAGAAAGTTAATACAAGCATAAACAAAGACATAAAGGCAGTTGTATGCATGAAGCACCAATGCTAATTGTTATCCACCTTCAAGTAACTACAGTTGTTTGAGCCCATTATGCTCTAAGGTATGCTTTAAAGGTGTTTACAGTATGGTTGTGTAGTTCAATTTTCTTGAAGGGCTTGACCTTGACAGGACAAAAGATTATACAAGTGTTGAGCTAGGTGTCCTTGCGTGTAAGCCTACAGTTATTAATGCGATTAGCATTCTTGGGCTACCTCACACAGTTCTTGCTTGGCGACCATCTGGGTATTTAACCGTTTTCCCCAAACTCTTCAATAAAGAAGAAAACTTCCCAATTTTAACCTCCCGTGCTCAGTGGAATCGAACACACGTCACAAGGGTTCCTCAAGCACAGCAGCCCGATGCTTTAGCGAGCTGTGCCACGAATGCACTCGATATGTGCTGCTCTTCAATGAACCTCTTTCACACCAACCTGGGCCATTAGGTATATGCGACTACCCAGTAGCCAGTGAGGGAACAATTCTCAGCATTCACACGCGCCGGCGCGCCACGCATATCGGAGGCTACATGCGAGCTTCATGGCACCTCCAGTAGTTGGCGCAGCGTGCCCATAGGGAAGTGCGAGAGACGAGCTCAGCTGCAGTGCACAGCTCGTACGCACCGTCACGCTGACGGTGAGGTCATGCAAAGGACTCCTCACGAACTTCGTAGCAGCACCACTAGATGGAAAGCTCGAGAGAGGAGTCCCACTGCAGTACACGCCTCCTAAATGATGCATTTTGGCCATCGCAATAAGTTGTTGCTGCATTGCTTGAACGCTAATTGCATTACCGTTGACAGTCATCGTGAGGTTGGTTCTGCTGGAACTTTTCTTATGTATGGAGAGCTTTGGCACTGTCATTTATATTTTCTGGTAACAGAACTTGTGACAGTGATGTGATTGCTGTGCCAATTTCGCCAAACTGCACCAAGGGGACAGACCTCCTACATCCTTCTACGTTTGGGCAAAAATTTTATGATTTGCACTGAGCCTGTGCCAAGACTTTGTCTTAGCAGTCGTTCAAGAAAAGGAAGACAGCAAGTGCTCGAAATCTGTCATTTATTTATTTGTTTATTTAACATACTTCCAAGGCCCGAGCGCATTGCAGGAAGGAGGGGTAAAATACCAAGATTGTGCCGGTAAAGAGAGGAAAAGAAAAAGCTTAAAAACAATTAGCAAGATTAACGAACAAAATAAACACAAAGCCATATGGATGGCAGCCTTGTGTTTGTGATGGTGGCAATTGAGGCGGGAAGGGCGGTTCCATTCAACGCTAGTCTTGGGGATGAAAGAATCGT
Source organism: Dermacentor silvarum (assembly GCF_013339745.2). Taxonomy (NCBI): domain Eukaryota; kingdom Metazoa; phylum Arthropoda; class Arachnida; order Ixodida; family Ixodidae; genus Dermacentor; species Dermacentor silvarum. The sequence goes on along the minus strand of NC_051154.1, from coordinate 42,765,294 downwards.
TACAGGCATTAGTGTGGCAAGATGGCACAGAAACTTTGAAGCGAGATGATATATACATGGGAGGAGAGAAAAGAACATCTTTTAGAACTGGATTATAATGATAGATTTTGTGGAACAATGAAAGGCGAGAGCATTTACGACGCAATGAGAGGTCACTTAAGCCGAGTGTGGACTTCATGGATGAAACACTGGCATGATGAAAGTAATTTGATAAAATAAGATGCGCAGTGTGATTCTGGATGGATTCAAGGGCAGTGGAAGGCGTTACGGTATTAGAGTCCGAGATAACGCATGCATATTCTAATTTAGGGCGAAGTGTTTTATATATTCATACCTTTAGCGATGATGGTAATCGGGAAAAATTATGATGTAACCCAGCATGCGGTTAGCGTTGTTAAAACATAGTCAACATGCAAGTGCCAAGAAAGATTGCTACTGATGTGGATGCCAAGGTATTTGTAAGACGTTACAGGATCTAGTGCCATCAAGATTGAATGTGCAGTTAGTGCAGTTCCGCGAATTATTTGCATGCTTTTACGCTTCTTAGCATTTAGTTGCATGAGCCATTTTTTACACCATGGCGACACATTGTTAAAGTCTTCCTGAAGCTTCTGAGTATCTAAAGTATTAGTTATTTTCTTATAAATAATGCAATCATCAGAGAAAAGGCTTATCGATGAGAAAGAAATACAGTCAGGTAGTTAGTTTATGTAAATAGGGAAGAGCAAGGAACCCAGAACAGATCCTTGTGAGACGTCAGATGAAACCGGGGAGTGACTGGACAAACAGTCATTAACAGTTATGTATTAGGTGCGGTTAAAAAGGAAGTCTTTAATACAGTGAAATACATTGGCGCCAATATTAAGTTTGCTAAGTTTAAAGGGGCCCTGAACCTCTACTCGGGCTTGGTGAAGAGAAAGAGAGAAAGCACTTTATTTGCACCCGTCAGAGAGTATGGGTGATCGGGGTGAGACGCAGTGCCCCCTTTCACAGTCTACCTCCCCCCTAGACGTCGGCCGGAATAAGTTGGCTTCCGGCGGCAGCCTGGGCTTGACAGATGACTTGTTTTTGGGCTTGTTCTTCCTGGCTATGAAGGGAGGATTTCCATGACTCTTTGTTCCCGTGTAGACCGATTTAGCGCTGGGCAAGCCCAGAGCATGTGATTTAGGCTTGCTATTCCTTCACAGTTTTTGCATTTGGAAGAGTGCACCTCAGGATGCCATTTGTATAGGATATATGGGTTTGGGAAGGTACCTGTCTGCAGTTTTCGCCAGATTACTTCTTCCTTCTTTGTGAGAGATCTATGGGGGAAGGAAGGGTTCTCCTGCCCATTCTATAGTGTTGTAGAATTTCTCTGTATGTGGTTAAGTCTCGCTTTTTAGGACAGGGAGTAGTCTGCCTGCGCTGGGGCCCGGTGTGGGAGTCCTCGGGCGACCTCGTTGGCGATCTCGTTCCCTGTGAGGCCACTATCGGCGGGCACCCATATTATTCTGATTAGGTCATTGGGTACATTCTCCTTGCCTGCTTGCAGAATTTTGGCGGCCTCTTTGGACACCTTACCAGTGTCATAGGCTTTGATTGCAGTTTTAGAATCGGTGATGATTATTCCGGTTGATGGGTTTGTGATTGCCAGGGCAATCGCCGCCATCTCTGCCTCCTCTGGTGAAGAGTGTCTCACGCTACAGCTCAAGATTAGCTCGCTTTTGTCGCTTACTACTACTGCAGCGTAGTGCCCTTCTGGGTACTCTGCCGCATCGGTGTACACTACTCCTTGTTTTTAAAGGAGGGAGCTTTGGAGTCTTTGGACTCTGCTTCTCCTGCGTTCCTCGTTGTGTATGGGGTGCATGTTTCTTGGGATGGGGGGTATTCTTAACCTGTTGGCAATTTCTTTAGGGATGGCGGTTATCCCCTCTCGCGATTCTGGATTCTGGTAGCCCAGTTTCCTAAGAATGGATCTGCCCGTTTTGCTGCCAGTTAGTCTGACATATTGTGCCGCGAGTTTCACCTCACACATTTCCTCTAAGGTGTTTGACACTCCTAGGTTGAGGATCGTCTCAGTTGATGTGCACGCTGGTAAACCTAGGGCGGTTTTGACACCTTTTCTGATGAGGATGTCTACCTTGTCTCTCTCTGCTTTAGTTGTCTTTAAGTACGGGATAGCGTAGGTGATTCGGCTAATGATGAAAGAGTGGACAAGCCAAAGTAGGTTCGACTTCTTCATCCGCGCATTTTTGTTTGCTATCCTCTTGAGAAGCCTGCAAGTTTGGTTGGTCGTGGCTTATAGTCTGTTTACTGTTTCAGTGTTTCTCCCATGTTCTTGTTTATCCACATACCCAGTATCCTGATCTTGTCCACCCTTGGGACCGGGGTGTTGTTGACCAGGAGCTGGATATTGACCCGCTGCTTGCTCATGATTAGCATCTCCGATTTTTCCGGCCAGCATTTTAGCCCTATGGGTCTCAGATAGCTTTCCGTTTCCCAGATTCCCCTTTGTAGGGTGTCTTCTATTTGACCATCGCTCCCCCTTCTGTCGACTCAGAGTGAGGTCGTCAGCATAGAGAGTGTGGCAGAGGCCCTCTAGCTTTCTTAGTCTTTCTGGCAGCCCGATCATTGCAATGTTAAAAAGGGTAGGGGATAGCACCGATCCCTGCGGTGTTCCCTTGTTGCCCAGCTTAATGTGTTCTCTGATTGTGCCCCCGATTTCTATGTTCACCGTTCGGTCCGTGAGGAAGCTTTTAATATAGTTGTATAGCTTGCTTCCTACATTTAGGTGATTGAGGTGTGACAGGATCGCTTGATGTTTGACGTTGTCAAACGCTTTGCTGACGTCCAGTCCCACTATGACTTTCGAGTCGCTAGTCTTCCTTTCCAATACTTGTTCTTTGAGTTGTAGCATGACGTCGTTTGTGGATAGTTGTTGTCTGAATCCAACCATGCTGTCTGGGTAGAGTTCCTTACTTTCCAAGTATCTGTTGAGCCTGTTCTGTATGACGTGCTCCATGAGCTTGCCTACACAGGAGGTTAACGATATTGGCCTAAGGTTCTCTAGTTTGAGTTCTTTCCCTGGTTTGGGGATGAGGACTGGATTTGCTTTCTTCCATTCCCCGGGTATCTCCCCCTGCTCCCAACACTTTTGCATGAATGCCGTTAGTTGCTGGAAGGAGTTGTCATCGAGGTTTCTAAGCATCTTGTTGACACTTGTCCGCGGCTGGCCCCACCTGGGCCAGCCGCGGTTTTTCCTCTGAGCTTGTTTAAGGCAGCTTGGACCTCTCTTATGGTGATTGGTTGGTCGAGCCCCTTGTTGTTTTCGCCGCTATAGTTGGGGAATGTTTCGGTGTTTGTTTCCCCTATGTACCTCTCTTTTATCTTGGTGAAATAACAGTTCGTGGGTAGCACACACTGCTGTGAACATCTCAGCCAAGTTTTTCTGTCGTACGCGATGCGTGGAGCTCGCAAGCGGGGCGCGAAGTCACCTTTCTCTCAAACGCCCTCGTTCCAACAGAGCCATGATCCTCACTCTCTTCTGTGTGCTTTATTGCACAATAAAGTACATTCCAATACGCGGCTGCTATTGGTCGTTGCGGTCAGTTACACCGCGGCCGGCGCGGGGTGCCGCCACGAGTCCACTGGCTAAGCGCACTGCGGCTCGCTGAGGACAACCGCATTTGGCTTACGTTTAGCGCGTCGTAGGCACCAAAATCGGAAATTTGAACTGCGTGCCACGGTGGCATTTCGAAGGCGAAGCGTTGTGGCCCCGCCCCACTCCACCGTAGCCTTCGCAGTGCAAGGCATTGAAAAAGGAAGGGGGAGCACAACAGAGGCTGTGTTTGATTGCTAGTAACTGCTTCTGCTGAATGCATTGAAGTACTTTTTGGGGCAAAATATTTCTGAAATAGCCTATTTTCACCTCAAATATCTTTCTCCACTTCGATAAAAAGTGGTTCAGGGCCCCTTTAAAAAGAAGCAAGTCATGCGCCACAGCATTGAAAGCTTTAGCGAAGTCGAAAAAGATACAATCAACATCAAAGCCATTGTCAGTGTCTAAGAAAAGATTATTAGTGAAAGATAACAGCTGTGTTTTGCAAGAAAACATTTTCCTGATTCCATGCTGGCAGTTACAGAAAAAAAATAATTGTCTTCTAGGAATTAAATGAGAGTATATACTGTATAGACTCGTGTAAGGGCCGCACTTTTTTTCACAATTTTGACGAGGTGTGGCCCTTACACGGGAACGAACCTTTTGGTCAAAATGGTGTTGGCGCAGCCGGCGACTTGTGCACATCCCAAATCTTGTGCACACCCCGGCTCGCACCCTCTAGTAGCGGCACACGGAAGTACGCAGCGCATGAAAATTCGCCGATGCGTGCACACAGCATGGGGGCACCGAACGCGATTGCTTCTTCGTTGGAATTTTTTTTGCTCCAAATTTTTGGCTGCCAAGTTGGGGGTTGCGGCCCTTACATGGGTGCGCCCCTTACATGAGTCTATACAGTAACGTGTTCCAAAAGTTAACATGGTATGCTTGTGAGTGATATGGGTTAGTAGTTATTGGGAAAATGTGTGATACCTGGTCTATGGACAGGCACCACCTTCTCTACCTTCCAATAACTGGGGATTGTAGAACCCTCTAAAGATTGAACAAAAATATTAGAAAGGATAACAGAGGAATAAACTTCAGTCATTTTCAATATCTTGGTATTAATAGAGTCACAGCCGGATGATGATGAAATTTTAAGGTTACTAATGATGTTACCAATGCCGAAATAATCGATGCTAATGGGATCCATGAGAAGGAAGTTGCGGTCATATAATATCGGCATAGAAACAGGGGTCATTTTGCAGAAAAAGGAATCAAATGCATCATTCTTCACAGGACAACATTGGTTAGGAGGCACAATGGTGTTATCTCCTGTCAAGTGAAGAGATTATTCGAGCCGCTGATAATATTCCAAAACCTGTGTGGGTTTGTTTGTAGTAAGTTCGGCAATGTAGTGTTGAAAAATGAAGCTTAGGCGCACACTATAGCATTCTTGTACTCGCTGTCAATTTCAGAGTAGGCAACCCAGGTGATTCGAATCATTGGTTTGCTTCGCACGGTGAAAGAAACTTTTCTTTTCTTAGATGACCGTTATTAACGATGAAATTAACCATGGCGATTAGGGATTGCAAATTATCTTTCGCAATGGCATGAATTGCTCGACGAAGGAACGCATCTTTTTTTTTATAAAGATGCCTGTTATTCCCAACAGTATGCTCAGAAATATTGCTCATGTAATCAAGAAGAAATGATTCCATCTCGGCCATCATCAATTTAACATCTGCTCGGCTATAGTTGCGAATTTGTGTTTTTTGCTACGTGAAACGCGTGCATTGACTGTGAAGAGGATTAAAGAATGATTGCTTATGCTAGAGAGGTAATTAAGAGGGCTAACTTATTCAGGAATGGTGGGGAATACAAGCTCAAGGATATTGGAGGAAGGCGCAGTGGCTTGTGTTGGTTGTAGAACAAGTTGAGCAAAGTTGAAATCTTCAAAAAGGTTTAGCAATTGAACACACTTTGATGACTGCTTTTTAAGAGTAGTAGAATAGTCGCCCCACACTATGCAGGGATAGTTGAAATCACCCAAAAGAAACACAGGTAAGTTAGGGAAATGAATGACCACACTGCTGAAAGTATCGTGTAGTAAGGGAAATGAATGACCACACTGCTGAAAGCATCGTGAAATTCATTACAAAACAATGTTCTTTTAGTAGGAGGCCAATAACACGGGCAAAAAATAAATTCTTGTTGATAATCTGCTACCACACAAACACAAACGAGTTCCAATGAAGACTCGATATGAACAGGCGAAGAAATAAGCGAATCACTTATGGCAATATAATACTTACTCCAGAACGAACATCACGATCATACCTATAGTTGTTATATGCTCTTTCATAATATTTTGCTGTCTTTTATTTTAGCAGAAAGCCATGTTTCAGTTGGGATAATATCTGCAGAACAAGAATCAGCAGCGCATGATAAGTCATCTCGCTTGCTAAAGACACTTCTGATGTTTGTGAATAGGAGAGATATGTTATTGGTTTTATAGTGTGTTGTTAGCTAGGAAGGACTAGTGAGGGGTGTGTTTCCTGACATAATCTGTAGCAGAAACAGGCTAATATTTTTACACGACTGTAGTGCAATTTTGAGTGGCTACGAAGACATGTGCCTCAAGCTATGTCTCGCAAATGGCGATGCCAGCATTGGGACACATGCTGTGCCAGGAACTGCATCACTGTTTATTTCGCGGAGTGAGAGCACGCATGGAACATTTGCTCATGTACAAATGGCTTACGGCAAGCAAGCACTTGCACAAAGCTTTACGTACAGACATTCATGTGCACAAATCGTAATTAAAGAATGTCACAAATTTAGAGTTATAATGGGACAACCATTGTGTCTGTCGCACAAGCCCAAGGCCAATGGCGTATGTATACAGGGTGTTTCAGCGAACACTTTCAAAAATTCTTAAAGGTTGGCTGTGGCAGATAACACAATTCTAGTTCATAAGCTGGTCTACTCGAAGAGGCGGACATTACTTGCACAAGAAATTGAAATGCATAATTGAAAAATAATAAAAATTTACTAATTAAGTTTTTAATTTATTACCTGATGGCCCATATTGCAATTTACAAATTGTAGCCGTGGAGTTCGCAAGGCGGATCCACTTACAACGAATTCTCGGGATGACACCAGTTTCGAGATATTAATTCCCAAACTTTGTGGAGAAATGCATTGGCGTTCCAGTTAGTTTATTAACAAAACGTCGCTTTATGCATTGAAGCACAAAATTAACTGGAACGCCAATGCATTTCTCCGCAAAGTTCCGGAATTAATATCTCGAAACTGGTGTCATCCTGAGAATTCTTTCCAAGTGGATCCGCCTTGCGAACTCCACAGCTAAAATTTTTAAATTGCAATATGGGCCATTAGGTAATTAGTAAAAAACTTGATTTGTGATTTTTTGTTAATTATTCGATTATGCATTTCAACTTTTTGTGCAAGTAATGTCCGCCTCTTCGAGTAGACCAGCTCATCAACTAGAACTGGGCTATCTGCCACAGGCAACCTTAAATAAATTTTGAAAGTGTTCGCTGAAACACCGTGTATACTGATCGACATGGCGTTATTTCGTGACGCAGTTGGTTTCTATTTTGCACAAAACCCACGCGAAACTTGCAGTTTTGTTCCGCACGTGCAAATGATACACTCACGGCCATATTGGATGAATTCAAACAAAACTACACATGAACAAAGATGGCTAGGAAAGACATACTTGAAAAACGTACTTATATAAATTTTATTAGGAAAGTGTTTTTTTTTGCGTTACTAGGCCTGGGGCTACGGAATTGAATAAACTTAAGATCATTCACAGGAAACTCAGAAGTAATAAGTGAATTTCATCCTCTGGGTTATCCTATAGACAAGCGTATATATGCATGTGTGCATATACAGTTTATCGTTGGAGAACATTGGAATATGCTCTACCTAATATTTACGTGCGAATATGAGTAGCTGGTGGGTGACTGCTCCAAATGGGTGATTTGCTGCTCCCAAGTGATGTTTTAGTTGCTCCAAAACATGCTTCAATGTGGCTTAAACCAGTCACATCATTGTTTTGATGTTATTTATTGAGTTGGAAATGAGGAATCACATAGTAGAACATGTAGTAGACCACATATTCAAATATACATAGAAAAAGCATCAATGTGTATATAATCACTGTGTAATCATTGTGTGATCACTGAAGTAATTCAAATGCAATTTGTTGTAGTAAAAGGTATGTCGGAGAACCATCCGGCCAGTTAATATCATAATATAGCAATTATAAATCTTGTCACTGACTATACAATGACAAAATTAACGTTTTGGTGCCTGTATAGGTACTTCGAAATGTCAGAATCGCTGTGGACAAGGTGTCCAAATGTATTCTGAAACATCAATTTCGTTGTTTGGTCAGTGACAAGATTTATAATTGATATTTAATAAAATTTGTTGCATTTAAATGAAAAAGTTATGTTCTAGTAACTGTTAGAAGCAGTTTATTGATGCTCTCAAATTGTTTAACAAAAATTGGGAAGTAATAAAAGAAAAAGAGATTGGGAAGCATTATGTTTACAATCTCTCTAACCCTTTAAGACAGATATTGCCATTATGTAAACAGCAACTGACAGAGTGTTTCGAGGGGAGAAACTGATTATGTTAATTTATAGCTTACATAAAATACTTTGCTTGTGTGAGTTTTGCAAGTGTTATTCACATTTTGAGCCTAAATAAAACATATTCCTTCCAAACACTCACCGGAACGTAACATTTACATTTAAGTAAAGCGAGTGCTAATGTGTGGTGTTTTTACTTTTTCTCTTACAGTTGACCTTCTTGGCCTGTTAAAGTGGTGGACTCTTCCCGATAACTTGGAAAAGAACCTTCATGCACTGATGAAGGTTGATGGTGAAGAAGTTGTGAAGGTACTGTGCATCACAACTGCATTCAACATAATATGGAGCTCATTTTACTTGAATGCATGCATGGCATTTATCTGTTACAAAGTTGGTGCCATATTGTCTTATATGTGTTAGTTTGTTACCATAGGTGTTTGCACATAAACACATTTGGTTGTCAACAGGTGTGGTACCACATGATACATTTAAATTAATGAGCTGTGCTCACAAATATTTTACAAGTACTTATGTGATGTTATATGCAATGTAGCCTCCAGTACAAAGGTAAACGTTCGACAGATATCTGCCTGTTTGGGAACAATTGAATTACAGAGAAGGAAAGACTCTAACCAAATTTATTTTAAGAACCCGACGTCTTGGAGCCCGACCGGCTCCTTCTTCGGGGTTATTTAAACGTCAGGTTTTTGAAATAGATTTTGGTTGGAGTTTTCTCTCCTTCCAGTACAGCACCCTTCTTACAACCAAAAGGGGTCTTCATTATGAATAATACATAGAGACCAGCACGTAAATGCATGACCTTATTTACATTGCTCTATAGCTCACACACTGTACTCACTTGTGTGATACTTTATATTCCAGTTCCTGCAAGACATTTTGGATGCCTTGTTCGACATATTGATGAAGAACTCTGACTCTGAGCTATATGACAATCTTGTTTTTGAAGCCCTGGTAAGATTCTTATGTTGCTTTATGGCTTGTGTAACTGAAAGGCCACTTATTTTTACTGCCATGTATTGTGATACTATACGTACTACTATGATACAGTGCATATGTGAGTGTAAAGGCATTATGCCTTTCCATTTTGATGCTTTAAGCAAAAGTTATAGAATAATGAACATAAAAAGAAAACAAGCCATCGAAAAGGCAACATTTTATAGGCTTTTTGTTAATTCGTACTCCCGGTGATGATATACTGACCTTACGAGTCAACACGGTGCTTTGCATACATATTTCCTCACACGTATACAGCAAGCGCCTGTGTTTCTTGATGCATTTACTTGTAGGTCGGTACCACACGTTAGTCAAATGCAAAAGAGTGAGGTCACTAATGCCTGCGGCTCATTTGTTGGGCGAGTTAGATCATTTTCTTGTAGATGGAGCAGAATGTGGTGTAGCAATTTGGCCTATATGTTCAATGCTGTTTGCCTTTCTTATGTACGCATCATCTTCTGCTCCAAGATGGCACTTACAAGAACAAAAAAATTTGCGAAAACTATCGTTGATGATTGCCAATGTGAGTGAATAGTCAAAAGTTTCTAGAAAGCTATTCATTTTGTGAAAGGAATGATGCGCTTGATCCCTGCTGTGGTGGCGTAGTGGCTATAGCATTGTGCCGCAAAGCCCGAGGGTGCGGGATCGAATCCTGGCTGCAGCAGCCACATTTCGATGGGGGCGAAATGCAAAAGCGCCTGTGTACTGTGCATTTGGTGCGCGTTAAAGAACCTCAGGTGGTCATAATTCATCCAGAGTCCTCAACTACAGCGTGCCTCATAATCACATCCTGATTATGGCACCTAAAATCTCAAAATTATATTTTTAAATGAATTAATGCGCGTGATGGCATATATTTGTGACAGTGAGGATATTTAGGTAGCGCTCTTTGTTTCATTAGATAATTCGATAGAGAAAATAGCCGTTAGCCATCACATCTGCAACAATAGTCTAGGTGGCTTTACACAAAGCTGATTCGTCATATGTGTGTTGTCTCTAGTGGCATGAAGCGCCGGCGTGGAAGGTGACTGCCATCCCCCTCTCCCAGCAGAGTTCTCTCTTGCATTACCCACAGGGGGAGAGGCTAGCAGTAGGAGAGGAGGGCTGTTCTGCCCGACTTCTTCGTCGAAGCATCTAGAGATTCAGACGCCCTAAAGTTCACGCGCAACAGCATGTGCATCTCAAAGAGGTAGTTCGCACTCTCATGGAACGCGCCCTGCAACTCGGTCACTCGGTTGTGTGAGAGCACACGCCCTTTGCATCGCCACTGTTATATTGGCTGTAAGTCCGGACACTGACCGCCACCCGACTGCCAGCCACGGAAACGGACGAAAGAGGCAAAGAAAGCGATTCGCTTTAAAAAAATGAGCCCAACAAGTGGAAAGCAGTTCATAAGGCAAGGCTGAGATGTGCCAAGTTGCAAAGTTAGTAGAACTTGTAAATGAAGCAGTGGGCATCAGGAAAACTGTATGGCACTGCCCAGATGTCTTTTGAGTTTCTTACAGTAGTGCGGACAGTAATCCAACAACACAAAACAGTTTTTGCATCATTACTGCTGTTCACCTTCTATGCATATGTGGTACAGAACTTTAAAATGTTCTGCTGTAGTTTGTAACATGCAGAAGGCATGCAATACTAGCACAACACCGAGCCAACAACCATTGAACAGCCTTGAACAGCTACATCATATTCATGCTTGATGCCATAGCTTGGTGTTAATGCTCTCTTTCCCAAGTGTGTTCTTCTATACTGGATCAAATAAATAAGTATCCTGGATTTGACGTAGGCTGTAGTATTGCAATAAGTGTATCAGTGTGGTTTCTCTCACAGGTGTTGTGGCGTCATCACTATGTGAAATTATGTGATAAAAAGGAAAGACGCTCAGTGTATGTTTGCAGGGCCCCGTCAATGACCTAACCATTCATTCTTTCTAAGGCTTGCCTGATTTTGTGAAGCATAAAATTCTTTTTCTTTCAGGTTTTCATCATCGGCCTCATTTCTGATCGGAAGTACCAGCACTTCAAGCCAGTGCTAGATTTGTACATTGAAGAAACATTCAGTGCTACACTAGCTTACAAGTAAGCAATGTGTGTTTTGATTTAGTTTTTTGTGATTTCTATGTGATTTGTATGGTGGAGTCAAATCTTGCAGTGTTCTCGCAAATCTCATAGCTCTGTGTACACTGTGTGGAATTATAGAGATTGTAATTTTACGTACTGCAATGTCCACCGATGCACACATATATTCATATGTGGTGCATTCACTGTAACTGAATCATGGTCTCTGTGGCTCTTCTGACCTTGACATGATTTTATAGCACAATAATACCGGAAAGGAAAGATTAGCAGCAAGAAAGACGGTGCTACACTGCTCTGTCTGTCGCTGCTAATCTTTCCTTTCTGGTATTTTCGGGTTACAAAAATCATGTAATTCAGCAAGCACTACCTTGTTTAGAATTGCTGTAATTTATATTCTTTAGATCACTCAGCTTTTGTTTAAAATGTATCCATTTTATATGTAGTGTACGTAGTGGGGTTTATTTTCCAGACACCCGCCATGGTTGCTCAGTGACTATGGCGTTGGGCTGCTGAGCACGAAGTCGCGGGATCGAATCCCCGGCCACGGCGGCCGCATTTCGATGGGGGCGAAATGCGAAAACACCCATGTACTTAGATTTAGGTGCATGTTAAAGAACCCCAGGTATTCCAAATTTCTGGAGTCCCCCACTACGGCGTGCCTCATAATCAGATCGTGGTTTTGGCATGTAAAACCCCATAATTTAATTTTTTCTTATTTTTCAGGAACGTTGTCCTTGTTTTCGGTGTTCATTTACTTTAAAAAAATCTATGTATTGTGTTCTGTCGCGTTATCAGGATGTCAAATGGCAGTTGTTATTGGTGAAAAAAAAAATCCGCAGGCTTGTGTGACCTTGCAAAATCGCAACCCAGTATCCATTAAAGCTGTTAGTGTGAATAATAGCTTGACTAAAAGTGTCGAAAAAGCAGCAATTTGGTTAAAATTTCTTGTATGTTTAGGCATTGCACACATTTTATAGCCATCATTATTTTACTTGATCTTTTACATACTCTTTGGAATGCACAGATGTCAACAGTTAGTTGCGCTCTTGCATTTTGATGTGTTATGGTTGTGTTGACAACATCACACCCCAACTATAAAGTGAAAATATTTGAAGGCCCATAAGTGCCAGAAATTGGTGCTTTTCTGGTTTTTACCAAGTTGTTAAATTTTTACCAGTGGAAGTTTTATGCAAATTTTTTTATTGAAACCAGAAAGCTGGATGCCATATTGTAAGCAGGGCCTATAAGTATGCTGGAATTCATTCCTTGCTACATTTCATGTTTTGCTTGCTGCGTTGCCTGCCTTCATGCAAGCTTGGTTTTGTTTATACATTATTATGCATTTGCCTTTCAGCAAACTCATTGTTGTCCTGAAGTACTACATTGACAACATCAACACCAACACACAAGAAACTGAAGGCAGTCTGTTGTTTCGTGCTATGAAGAGCATAGAGTACATCTTCAAGTTCATCGTTCATTCCAGGAAACTGTTTGCTCAGTAAGTAACTACTGCTTTCCACTGAACATGTTCTGGTTTGGTCTCTTCACAGTACAGTGCTGTCCACTTATAACGATATCAAGAAGAACGAAAAATCCGATCGTTATAACCGATCATCGCTATATCTGGACTGCCAAAAAAAAGAAAAGAAAGAAAAAAAACCCTTGCCGAATATACCTTTGTTGTCCCGAAACCAAATTTATCATTTGTGATAAAAAATTAACATTGTAGAAAGTAGGCTGTGCTAAATAAAACGTTCATTTATACCTCTAAATAGCATTTCAATCGTTAGGCGCGCTGAAATAGTCAAATCTGCACTTGCTTTCACGGAAGTTTCAGGCTCACAATCGCGGTATGATTGATTACATCAATTAATGAGTGACTCGATCGACGATATTGCACTTTGGTTGAAAATCACGGTCGGTGTCAAAGACGGGCCGTTGTCAATCTCGTCGTCGCTGCCACTGCTGGGGTCTCCTTCGTCGCACAATGCCACCGTCTGTCGCAACAACGATCGCCCCGTCGGAGATCTTTTCGCTGAACGAGGCAGCACTATCTCCACTCGGAAACTTCTCCATTGAAGCACCACCTCTATTATCGTCAGTAGTGACGTGCTCTCAGAGTTCGCTAATGTGAGCGGCTTCCACAGTTTTGGTTTCACCCATGGGGGGTATCGTCATGGCACACAAAGCCCGCCTTTTCTGTTGATCGGCATGGCCACTGCTTCTAGCCTTCATGATCGTGGCGAGCCCGGTTTTTATAATCGTCGATATTGACAACTGCACGAGCTCATAGCTCTTCGAGTCTTGCAAAATTTGCAGCTTTGTCTCAAGCGACACAGCCCGACACAGCTTTGCGCTTTGTAGGCGCATTTCCACGCTCGCTGAGAGAGCGGAAGTGTAAGCCGCAGGCACCGCTCGCTTATCGCTTTCCTTCCCTCCCCCCCCCCCTCCCGCTCCTCTTCTGACGCTCGCACGACCGCTGGCGATGAAGACGCGAAGCGGCTGGTGCGATCTTGGGCACGCTGCGCCAACTTGCGATGCTCTCTGTGGGTTTTCCAATCGGCGCGCGGGCGGGATGCATGGTTATGGTGGCAGATACAAACTCGCGTAGGGAAACTTTTCGCACCGTCTTGGTTAAAGCGATAGGGACACAAAAGTTGGCGGGTGGTTTTTTGCGTCGGAACAAAAGTTGAACTGTTAAAAATGACGAATACAACAAGCTGCTTTAAAAAAAGAACGAGAAACATATATATATATTTTAGATGTTCTGTTGCACCTTGCCTCCAAGGGGCCGCCGGCAGAAGCTGAAATTTGACGTCATAACGCCCAACCGCGCGCACGGCCAAGGTCGGCCACAGCCGTTGCTGGGGGTGTCGGTCCCTTGCAGCGTTTGTTTAACCCCTTTCGGCGATCTTCGCACGTGGTCCGTCTAAAACATTATCCCCGTCGGCGCTCCATGCAGGTGGTGCGTCTTGCATGCACCTTCCTGTGGTCGTCGCTTGGTATTGACGCGTTTGTCGTTGCGGAAGGAAATGTCCAGACATTGCTGTTATAACAGCATCGTTGGTCGTGACACGCCGTCGCACACGTTTCCCAGAGACGAGAAGGTGCATAAACTTTTGATACCTGCCTGTCAGCCATCACGCCCAGCCTGGAGATCTCTAATGGCGTTTTTCACTGGTCGATCCGGAGCGGCCGCCGAAATCCTGGAGCGAGCGCTCGCAATTCACCAACCCTAATCTGCCAGCGGAGAGCGAAAATGCTCCGCGCTGGATCGTACCGGAAGTCTGCGCACACACATCACAAAAATCAACTTCCGCTCTGCATGTTTCTATGGCCACCAAGATCGCCGTCCCCCACCGAGCGGAAGTGACGTATTCTTTCGTCCTATTTCCGCCCGAATCCGCGCCTCGGCAGCGGAGCAAGTGAGAGCGATCCGGCGCGGAGAGAGTTGATCCGAAACGACCAGTGAAAAGCGCGAACCCGCTCCAGATCGACCAGTGAAATTCGGATTCGGAGCCGTGGAGCAAGAAATCTTGCTCCAGATCGACCAGTGAAAAACGCCATAAAAAATTACTTCATTTGCACGAACCACTTCATCGACGATGATTATGTGACCAGCCCGGCTGTGCTGAAAAGCCTCGACATGCCTCTCAAAAGGCAACGCCTAAAGCCTGACGCTGTGCCATCAGTCTTCTCACGAAAACGCAAGGCAAAAATGATCAGCGGCGCGTTCATAGAGTAACATACAAGGATAAGAGAGGACACTTCCATAGGCCCCTGCGGCCGATTTTGGTTCGCAGCGCACCTAGCGGGTGTGTGGAATCTACGCAGACTCAGAGATTGGGACCGCAGAAAAACTGATCTCGAAGGCTATCTTCTGGTGATTAGAAAATGTACACAGCCTCCAAGATTGCTCCCGTGCGAGTGCTCGTCCCGGAGGCTATATTATGGCTATATTTTGATTTTTTTAACGCGTTGCTTGCATGCATCGAGTAGCTTCGTGTAAGCTGTACCGCCAGAGCAGCAAGCACACGATGCCACTGTGTGTTTATGCAGGCACTTTAAATAAACATGACAAGTGTTGGAAGAGACGAAACTTTATTTTTCAGTGATTCTCAGTAAGCACATGTACACTTTTTTTTTTCCGCAACGTTAGATGAATGCAAGCACAAAAAGATGGGTACACTGCACAATGAGAGACATGCCAATACAGCTGCTACATGTTGAGAATAAATTTCAGAAAAGGAATAAACAGGCAATATTATGAAAAACCCCACAGAACAGTAAAACTGCAGAAGATGGCATTAGCATTAAAGAGGAAAACAATGCTCGTCCTTTGAAGCCTAACCTTTCTTATTAAGTGGTAGTTTCGGGCTGCATAGCAAACAAGGAATGAAGGCTGCTCACTGCAGTTGTCAGCCAACCACGCTCTCTCCCTGTCGTGCCGTTGTTACTTCACCTCGCAACACAGCAGTAATTCCCGTAGTACTTGACCATGGTCGGCATGACCTGAAAAAAAAAAAAAGTATTGGTTATGTCTTCTCTCTCGCCTTCGAACCAATTTTCACCTACGCACTTCAGATCGCCCTTTCGCGAAAAGCGTCACGTGCAATTGTCGCAGCTAAAAAAAAAAAAAGCAACCTTCGGTGCCATGCATGCGCTACTGAGGCAGGAGTGTTTATTCAGAATACGTCGTAGCCACAGCTTACAAACATTCTTCTCAATTCGCAAGTTCTCTCTAATTGCGCTCGTAACAAAGGCTTCAAGCAATCTGCGCACACCACGAATAACGATCCTAAGCATAACTGCATTCTTTCACAGAAGTGCAACACACGTGCATTAAATTCAGACTACGTATACCGGCGTGTGCCGACTCACTTTCTCGCGCCCAGAAACGATTTTCTCACAAACGTGCTGCGCAGCATTCCAAATTGCTGTTTCTTCCATAATGTGAAGCAATCCACGAACATCATGCGCGAAGTGAAGGACACAAAAAGCTTTCTGCGCCGAACAGCACAATGCGACAAATGTTAACTTACGGCTGAAGTGACAAATACATAAGCAATTTGCAAAGTAATGAAGAGGAAAAAGGACGTAATGAAGGCCTTCTTACCAAGCAGCAGCCAAGCAGACAGACACGTTCTGGCAGGCGAACCCAGCAAAGACCACGCAGACGTTATCACATCTTTTGTAGCATCGCCTTGCCTGATCACACCATGGCCGATATTTTGTAGCGATGCGTTATTCTTTATACTAGTCTTTTCATCCACCGCTCACGGCCGGCTGATCCTGTTGATAACGTCTACGTCTACAGCCACATAGACAAGTAGACGTATAGTGCACTATAGAAAAGTTACTACAATAGATAAGTAGTACGCGCGTTCCCTTGGAGACAGGGAGTGTTGTATTGCCCTCTAGCGGGCGGCATGAACCTGCGTAGCTCGGCCGCTTTTAGGCTCGAGTGGCCACTCTTGTAATCCGTATGTTGCTCTATGGCGCGTTTGAAAAGAGGAGGCGAAAAGATGTTGGTACTGTTTTCGTTCACTTGCAGCCTTGAGCAGTGTGAGGGTGAGGCTGGGGCGAGATGCCTGAGGCTGGGCACGAAGGCAGTAAGGTCTTTAAAAATGTTGGCAAAGCATAGTAAAACAATGCAAAGCTAGCGAGCGTGAGTGTGACTCCCGAGATCAGTTGTACATGGCAGCGGGACAAACACACACACAGCTCTGCTTCTCCACAGGCTAAAATCAGGAAAAACTAGGGAGAACGCCAGACAGGTACTGCCATCTTTCGGGCGGGTGGCGAAGTGGACGTGAGAGTCTCGGAGGTACTGATACCTCACAGCAGTTGCTCACGCCGACGGCATAAACTATTATTCAGTCATCCACGCAGTGCTGAAGTACCCCGCAGCTGCCTCACCTGCTCTGCGCTCTTGAAAAAGCAAGATTACAGAGAAAATGACAAATAATTCTTGCACAAGTGTCTAGTGCAGAGCGAAATCTTAGCTCTACGGTTCGCGAAAACCTGACTGGCACCTGACGGCAGCCTGCTCTTCTTCGTCGCTTGACGCGGAAGGCTCGTAACCGTATGTGGTAATATTTCTTGCCAAATTGGAATGGTTCTCGTCTTCAGACGTGTACTCATCGCTGGTAGAGACACCAGAACTTGAATCCATGCTCGCGATGGCGGCGTCGGCACGCTTTGAATCACCGCGGCCGGCCGGCGGGCTATCCGACGAGGGTGTTGTGACGTCACACCTTCCAACTCCCGTGGGTCGGGTGGCGAGGTGCGCGCTCACAAAAACACCAAAAATAAAGCCATCGGCTCAAAAATGAGCTAAATGACTACTTCTTTTCGGTGTAATCACACACTGAGGATTCATTTTCAGCATTTTCGTAAAATTTTAAGACTTTGTGTCCGTATCTCTTTAAGGGCAACTCAGGAATGCAACTTTCATGATTATTCTGCATGAAAAACGCCTCCCAGAAGCAAAATTTCGATCGTTAAATCTGATATGCGGTGAATAATAGATCATTATGGTTTTTTTTTTCTCATAGCCCTATTGCATAAGTCGATACTCTTAAGTTGACTCATCGTTATAACCAATATATCGTTATATGTGGTATCATTATAAGCAGACTGCACTGTATGTGGTTGGCCTCATAGTTAGAAAATGAAATGTGTATCTTCTGTTTACGAATCTGTGTTGTCTAGGTTGCGCATGGTGGCCAACTTTCAGGTTTTGCTATCCTGTATGTTGTTGATGAAGGTGAAGCAGTTGAGACTTTAGTTTCAGCAAATGAGAGCCCTGCTTGCCAGTATTATCTTGAAAAATCTGTTTTGAGCTAGATAGACACACAAGGTGCAACTGGACTTTCAAATTCTATTTATTATCTTAAAATGCTACCTACAGTGCAATAGATGTTGGAACTGCAGTAGGTAGTAATTATATAACCTGTAATGTTGATGAGCAGCACATGGATTGTTCCTTCTGCCAACTGCATCTGAGTTGGAGTCGAACTCACTTATTAACTTACTATCCTTTGTGAACACATAGTAAAGCACAAATCATTGGGATGAGGTTAAAGTGGTTGTCTAGCCAGGCCTAGCTATCTGTACTGCTTGTGATGTTTGGAATAGGTAGTTTAGTTCCTTCTCATAGTATTTTTTATCTTTTATATAGTGCTGTTAGTTGCCATAAGCAATGCGCAGACACCATTGAAATAATAATCGCAGTGACAAAGCGAAATCCTTAAAAAAAAAAAAAAATGCGCTTCCGCACCCGCCTGTGTACTGCACACACTGTACTGCATGCCTTTGCCACATCGCCAACCTCGTGCGCCTCTCTCCCATCTTCTTTCCACCCCTCCGACATCGCTGGTGTTGACTTGTGTTTCGAAGGGGTGGAAGGGAGACTGGACAGAGGCATGGTGGGCTGACAATGCGGTGAAGGCATGCTGTTGTGTGGCATGCACAGCACACAGGCAGGTACGGCGGCAACCTTTTTTTTTTTTCAAAGATATTATAAGGCGCAACACCCAGTAGCCAGATTTAATTGTTATAACCTATAATGCAGCATAGGAACATTGTAGTGAGCAGTTTATTTTGCCATAGAACACATAGAAAAGTTCACAGGGCTGCTGATCCAAGTATTGTTAAAACTGGTAATGCTATAAGTAGGTTCGACTGTACTTATTTCTGCATAATTAAAATGTTTGGGTGTTTTTCCCCTGTGTATTTTTCATGCAACCCGGTTGAATATTAAATATTGTTAAGCAGGTTTGACTGTAATTGACACCCAGGATTACTACCATTGAGAAAACAAAGGAAAATGCTTAGGAACTGGGGATAAGAAAGACAATCGTGGCTGTAGATTGTTTTGTCACAAATCTGTCATCGTAAAAAGTTGTTCACTCATTCCATGCGTTGAGCACCAATATATATATATATTTTTTCAGAGCAACCTTTTCTGTTGCAATAAGGCTGCTAGTGAAGCTGTATGCCTTGAACATACTTAATATTCACCTTTTATGAACTAAGAATCTACTGACAGTGCAGAATTCTGCATTTGTTGGCCAGTGCAGGCACACATTATTGCGAAGCCAGGCTATGGTACAGGTTTAAATAGTGCTACTTGCACACTCTTTCTTCCGTTAACCTTAATAAAGCTCTAAAGTGGCTAATAAGCATGAAGGTCTACTCAAGCACTTAGTGCGTCTGTTTATAATATTCCACTTTTATTATCTTAATGGAGTACTGACACGAAATTTCGAAGTCGAGATAACTTGCGAGATCAATTTCTGCGGACACACATACATTCTCTACAAAATATCAGCGGAGAATGTAGCTTAAAACAAATTTAAAATCAGTCTTAAAGTATGTGCATGCAGAAAACTGCAATGTGCAGCACCTCGTGACATTGACATCAACAACGTGGGTTTGTAAACATCCCAGACCATTACCACAACAATGCTATGTCACGAGTTTGTGTTGGCTGCCATGCTCTTTGTATGTGCTCTTGCTCGTCTCACGACCTAGCCCTTTATTGCCGCACTCCCAGTCTTCCTCAGTTGTTAGTGGTAGCGGGATGCTCTCCATGTCACTGCAACAGTTTTTGTTGTGCCCGTTGAGATTTGCTGCACTATCTGTGCTGACTGTGGTGCACTGAACCACGCACAAAACGCAAGTACAACACATTGTCAGGTCCATACTGCGTCTTTGACTTCTGCCCAACACATTCAAGGCTGGCTATAGTCATGCATAGGTCCCCCCTCCCCATTCCCCGATGGCCCTCAGTGGCAGAAGTGGGCCGAGTTCGTGCGCATCACCGGACTCAAGGAGTGGACCCTGCTGAAAAGTAACTGCATTTGCTCACCTCATTCCAAGCATAGAAAAAAATTGGTCTTGCGCTTTCATCTGCTTTGCCTTGCTGAAAATTTGCAGAAAGATAGCATTTAATTGTTCGAGG
Organism: Dermacentor silvarum; assembly: GCF_013339745.2. Taxonomy (NCBI): domain Eukaryota; kingdom Metazoa; phylum Arthropoda; class Arachnida; order Ixodida; family Ixodidae; genus Dermacentor; species Dermacentor silvarum. Next base: position 42,745,032 of record NC_051154.1, on the reverse strand, counting down.
GGTTCATTATATCACATGGCACTCTTACTTGCTTGATTTTTAAGAAGAAAATGCAAAATTGCCTTCATCTACGGAGAAGCTAGCTGTTGCCAAGATGGCGCTCGCATGGACCTATGTCACTGCCTATCGGCAGCTGTTAAAAGCAAAGTGGTCGTTCCAGCAGGGTTGCCACGTGGGAAAGGCAGTTGGTTTGAAGGTGCTTACATCTAAAATTGATCGGCTACGTCTAGTATGGTGGCGATTCCTTTCTGCAGAAAATTGTCGCCACTAGCCAACGAAATAAGGACAATGACGAGGGCGGCAAGGACATCGTGTGGCACGTGTGTACCTAGATAAAGAATAACAACTAACAAGGCTCCGGTGGGAGGGGAGGGAGGGGGGAGGCCGCAGTACTACACCATGCGCTTCCGCCCGGGCATCTGTATCTTGAAAGCCATCTACAGGCGGGGGCAGAGTCCTTCCTCCCTGCGCTGTGTTTTCGCGGCTTAGTTTGCGTTGATGCGAGCGGCGGAATGAAGGTCACTTCGCTCGCCGCTGCTGCCGCACTTACTCACTACAGCGTTTTGACAGTGAGTTTTCATGCTCATCGAGTGAGATGCGTTCATGTTTGCTTGTGTGTGCGTCACACCATGCTTGTTAATTTAGTTAGTATGGCTATGTTTAGAAGTTTATACAGCCGATAAAACTTCTGTCCTTACTTTGTATAGCTGTCCACTAGTTTGCTATCGCAATCAATGCTTCGCCTTTCGAGCAAAACTGAGACTTTTTTTTTTCTTGTTTGCTGTGGTTTGTTCACGTGCTTCCATAGTCTGATAATCGTTTTAGTGTTAGTATTTATTTCCTTGTTTTTAAGGGGAGGAGATACTTAATTTACTAATTTTCTGCTGGCTGACCTCATGAGGCACCACTCTGTATAATATAGGTACACCACACCATGGTAAGTAAAGGAGTTCGGGCTTGGTGTGCCATTGTGTGAAAGCGCCCCCTTGTCCTGTGCTTCCTTTAACACTAAAGTTTTATTTCTAGGTATGTAAATATAATTTGAAATGTTCAATTGGGGTCACCCCTTTTGGAGAACACATATAGCAATTTTAGCTGCTTAATTGTTGGTATTGAAAATAAAAACTTCCTTTTAATTGGCATCCTGTCCATGTTGTAACAAGAAATATTCTTGTTTGTTTCAGTTTGAATGAAGGCAAAGGGACTCAACAGTTTGAGCTCTCTTTAGAGCAGCTTTTGAAGTCTATCACTGGCATGATGCTATACAAGGCTGACACTGTGCTGCTCATTCAAGGTGCCTGCCTGAAATACTTTCCAGCCACCATTCCTGACATTCTGCACGTCTTCAGTGCAGAGCAGCTAAGGTGAGTGGGAACACTGTCTGGCACGTCAATTTATGGTCTCTACGAGCCCGCTTCATCTGGACCACTATTTTTCAGCCATATTGTTACAGAGCTGCTCAACAATCTGCCCCCTGAAAGGCTCACAAAACAAAAAATGATGTGTGTAAATGACATTGTTCATAGTGAGCTGTTTAAGTTTCCAGGTAAGCTGAATTTTTACCACCTATAAAGTCCTTCCCTCGTTACTGCTCAGTGCGTCATTTTATGCAATGTTGAACTGGAGGTAAAAGAAGTATACTAGACTTAGTATTTGGCTACTGATGCTGTTGTATATTTTCATCTAAGCATATTGGCTAAGGTCTGTTAATTAGAGTAGTGTAAGAGCAGATTGTGAAAACCTGACTGGACTGTGCACAAGTTTTGAAGTATTTCTCTTAACTGTCCTTTTACTCTAGAGCTGCCCAACTTTTATGCTTTTCATATTTTTTCCTTACTGCTGAATGTAACTTGCAAAAAAAAAATAAAAAGAAATTTCTGGGGAAATAAGACTGAGAGCATGCACCCAGCAATGTTTTTTCTGTCACAGACGCTAATCTTCAAAGAGATCTGCAAATGTATTGTCATTTCTTTACCTACCTGAAAGAAAAAATATGTAAAATCCCATTACTATTTAAAAGATGTCTGATTAAGTTTCTATATAGCGAGACTGGAAAAAGAAAACACTTTGAGAATGTTTATTTGAAATGAGACTTTAATGATAAATGCTTTCTACATTCATTATGTGTGCCCTCAAGAGGGACAATAGTAGATAACTTCTTCGCAATTGAACCATAATGTTGAAAAGGGGCAAAGATGTCACACTGACACCCTTGGTTGCCACTCAGTATGGAGAAATTTTGTGGCCCTACCGAAATGAAGCATTTTGGTGGTATGATTGGCACCCTCAATGAAGAAAAAATTGCTTCTCCATTGTTTTCTTTTTTAAATTGTTTCCTATGCAAAGGTGGATTATATCATTTTGTTGTGTTCACAGGTTACAGAATGCGCCAAACTGATCCTTGCTCACTGCTTGTGTGTCCTGTCCTGCCTGTCAGTCAGCAGAAATATATATACATTTATATATATATATTTTGGCAGTAGATATCTCTGTGTATGTCTGGAAGTTAAAGGGACTATAAAGGCAAATATTAAGTCAACATGGACTGTTGAAATACCATTCCAGGAAACTCGCAGCGTTTGTTTCGTGCCAAGAAAAAACTTCGCTAAAAGAGAAAATCGCGTCTGAAAAGCGCAATTCAAATCGCCCGCCCCCGAGCGGGGAGTTGTGATGTTGCGTACACCGTCACCACCTTTTACTGCCATTGGTGAGCAAAACGGTAGCTGACAGCCGGTGCTACGGTTTCATCCACAAAACACAAAAGCGTGGCCAGAAATCGAGCCAAGACAAAGCCGACAGTGCGAAAGCAGAAGGGAAAGCAGATGCCCGATCGTAAACATGCTCTTCAATGCTTGTTGGGTTTGGCCTCATTCTCTGCTACTTGCAGTTTGTGTGAGGTTCGCGAGCCAGCAAAACCAGCGCAGCACTATGCGAAAGCAAAACCTTTTGACTGCCCGCATTGTTATCAAGGGTAACGTCAAAAAACTCTTTTTTTCTAAGAATCAAATAAAAGTAGACAAGTAGAATTTTCTTTGTCTTATAATTAGGGCTCCGTGTTATTGGAGTTTATTTTTCTTGAAATTCGGAGGGTGTTTTTCGAAGTTTATTTTCTGGTGGAAATTCAGAGTTTCTCGGACTTTGTTTCTCGTAAATCTCCAATTCTCCTAAATTCGGAGTTTAATTTTGCATTATTCTCAATACTCCAAAATCTTAGATGAAATGATATCTGAACACAAAAACATCAGAACACACAAAGTGTATTTTTGTTGTCTGGAAGGTTTGAACGCATAAACACATATACACACAAGCACAAATACTTGAATACAAAGCTCCTACATTTGTGCGTATTACAACCTTAAAGCTTGTTGCAATAGATGCAGTCATACTTTACGAGGTTGCTGTCACTGATGGAAGCACGCTCCTTTCGATTGATGATTCTCAGCTTTGAAAATGCCCTTTCAACGTTTGCGCTAGAAGACTCGGCGCGCATCAAGAAAGCACTGGCCACTGGACAGTGTTAAGTCTCCAAAGGGACAGGGGTTCAACAATGTTACTGGTTAATTAGCTCTGATAGTTCACAAAATCACTCATGAGTTGGCTCATGTCGTCAGTTTCAAGAAACACTAACTTAAAAATTGGCGCATAGGTTTCGAACGCGCGGGGTAACTCGTGCTTCACATTAGGTTCACAATTTGAACACTATACCAAAACGATTCACTGGTGTACTGGAGTGCATCGAAAAGGTTCCTCTCAACTGTCTGTCTCCATTTTTCAGCGACAGCAGCGTAGTATCCATGAAGTTCTGCGACAGTCGTTAAGCGGTCATGCCTCTCGCTCCGTGCGCGACAAGCCTTTTGTTAAATGTGCAGTGGGTATGGTCTACGAGATACTGTTGATGTGAGGTAAAGTTTATATCGGTCAAACCGGCCGATGTTCCAATGACTGCTTAGAACATAGAATAGAATAGAACTTTCGATATAGAACAGAACAGGGTCACATTGGCTGTTAAAATCGGAGTTCATCGGATAAACCCGAATTGTCAAACATTTTACCGATGAGTGTATATTGGATTTTTTTTGGATTTACCCGAAAACACGGAGCCCTACTTATAATGCATTGCAATGATCCTTTTATTGTGAGTGGTTGAGTAGTAATGACAGAATTATAATGAGGAGTTCGTGCTTCATCGGGCTAGTGGAGTCTCAATTTGTGTCCTGCATTTACTTCAATTATTCAATTACTAAAGCTTTGTTCAGGATAATTTTGACGCCTTAGACGTTCTCAAGCATTACTATCTGTCACTCTAGCTTGACTTCATATTTGCTTATAGTGTCCCTTTAATGTTAGGTTGTTAGCATTTTTTTCTCTTGTGTACTTGAAGAGATAACGCTGGTGTAGCGATGACTGAGCATATTGCGCTTGTCTACAGCAGCTTCAGAAGCTTCGCGTTCAAATATGTGGCCAATGCTTTTCTGTCAGTAAATGTTGCGCATGTGTACACTGAATTATTTTTAAAAATGCAGCTGGTACAGCAAATTATTGAAAAGAAGTGCACCTTAAAATGATTATTCTTGTTGCTTGACTGTGCAGCGTAGATCATTGCACCTTATATGGGGGCAGCCTGGGACCACCCACAGTTGGTAATTATGTGGCTAGACACGGAAACTCTGAGTTACGGCTGCATTAAGAGCTATCTGTGTTACTTTTGCAATTGCATTGAATACGTACAGCGACACTTGGGAGTACTTGCAACATTTGAATATCCCCATTGCTAAACCAGGGGACCGCACTGTTTCCTTTCTGCCGCTCTGCAGCATTTGTATTTAGATGACTTTTAACTGTAGATTTTCGTCTTTGCTCCAGCAACCCTTTCAGAAGAAACTCTTATCACCATTTGCAGTGTGTTGACAGTGTGCTTAGCGAAACATAGAAAAAAGGGAAGAAGGGTTTTGGTCTCTGGCTAGTTGATATAGCATTCTGTAAGATGATTGGAGCCCAGAGACCTTGGGTGATGAAAAGAAAATGTGCAGACAGGATGAAGCACTTCTTGAAATCAAGTGAATGTGGAAAACTGACATGTGCAAGCAGGTGTGTGTGTGCTACAGTGCAAATGGGTTGATTGACAAGAATGTAAGCTGGTTGATTATGGGTCTCCGTGTCCTCTCTGCACATGTTCTTTCTTTTGTCCAATGTCTTTGGGCTGTAGTCAGCCTGAAGAATTGAAAAAGGGGTGTTTTGTAGCTACAGTCGAACCCATTTATAACGACATAGGTAAAACGATTTATCAGTTATAACGACCGCATTCCACTGCATTTACAATTTTTCGACCCTGCCTATTGAAACTACGCCCAGATATAATGAATATTTTCAAAAGTGCCATACTGTTACAGCGAACACTTCGAGCCCATTCGCGGTAAAAGGAGGGCACACATGAAATTCTGAAGCATGGAAGCGCGACTGAACTGGACGCACAGCAGCAGGCCCCCCGCTCCAGCCTGACCTTAATGAAGATACGACAGCCAAGAACAAGTGCCGCGCGCTGGTTTCAAAAGCTGTGAGGAAAGTCGCTCACTTTCAACCATGCTAGGGTAGCCATGCTTTCAAGGCACGTTTTTAGCGTGCTTCAGGGCGAGGCAGTACAGTGGCCGTGGGTTTCAATCTTGGAAACCATAGTTCTCCATGCAGCACCGCGTGCACTACGCCACTATGCCGTTTGGATGATCTGGACCAACGGCCACCCAAACGTTGCCATCTATATTCACGTGGCCTGGGTTGGCATGAACACCATGAACACAGCATGATGCACCACCACCACACAACGTTGCAAAGAGTCGCTTTGGTAACGCTTCATTTACATTGTTGCTGATAATGGTTCTTTTTGCTGAAGCGACATAGAAAATTCAACTTTGCAGCTCTTGGCACGCATGTAGCCAACTCTGCAGCTGTAATGGCAAGACCTTTTAAAAATGCCGGCATGCCGCTGTAGTTCTTGCTTTGAGCCAACTAGAATGCTTTGCTATCATATGCAGAATCCACATATCGTGTCCCGCTGATAGTAAAATATATTACAAGCTCTCGAACAAAAAATGGCAGAGACGCGCTCGTAGTTTCAAAATGGCAGGTGATCGGAACAGCCCAGACACCGTTTTTAAAGGGCTACGATGCCGCATTTCATTCTTTACATTATGTTTTTAATGAAAACTTGCAGCAAGATGCAGGACAATACCGGGAACAAACTGAAAATTTGATTTTCTGACCTAAGTGGTGTCGAACCATAACTGCCGGCGACAGCTTCAGTGTCGTTAATTTTTCGCATTTTGAAGGCCGAGTCTACATATAACGAACTACTGATACAATGACCACTTTTTGCAGAACTATTCAGTTTGTTATAAACGGGTTCGACTGTATTGTCCTATTGCAACAAGAATTTGTATATGCCAGGCTTTGAGATCTTATGGCTTACAAATTAGGCTAAGAATAAACAAGTGTGCTAGCCATTGCTTTTGTGTCATCGTTTCCAATGGCAAGGTGATTGGTACTTTTAGCCTAAGTTTAAAACAGTCTTAAAGCACCAGGGCCTTCATTGTAGGATTTCTCTCATTACCTACTGTGCCAGATATTTGCCATGCAGGATCATGTTTGTCACGACACATAACAGTCGGAGCGGTGGGGCAGAAAGAGCTCTAGAAGTAAAAATGTATGTTTTTTGTTGTTTTAGTGATTGTGCGATTTTGCAAATCATCAGCATATTTAATTACTCTGTTCTACCTAGAATGCCGTGCCATTCTGCTGCCTGTGATCAACCAACATGTGCAACTTCTCATGGAGAAAGGGGAAGAGCTAGAGCTCTGTGTCAAGATTTTAAGTGACATCATGGTGGTTCTTCATGGCCATGACCGGACACAAACTGTCGAAGACATATCAGTGGTCATGCATTCTGTCCTGAGGACTGTGATCCAGACTGTAATTAGGACCAACCGGTCTTTGCCTATTGTGGTATGTTCTTATAAACTAATAACCTAATGTCTATTGACCTGCATGCTTGTCTTTTGTTGTTACATTCCACCAAGATGTGTTATAACTTTTTTCTTTTTTTCCTCAAGGGTAACATTGTGGCTCTCATGATTTCAATACTGAGGCAAATGACCAAGTACCACTATCACAGCTACCTCGACCACTTTCAAACACCCACAGATCTTCTTGACTTTCTAATGGAAATTCTACTAGTCTTCAAAGATCTGGTCAGTAAGAATGTTTACCAAAAGGACTGGAATGATATGATAATGCTACAGAACAGGTACTTGCCTTTCCTCTTACCTTTGGCTTTGCGCTTCAAAATGCACAAACTTTTCAACTTTACCTCTTGCCTCCTCAACCTCTTCTCTGCCTAGTGTCATGCTGAAGGCTCTGCGTCACTTCTCATACATCATTCGAGATCGATTTACCAGTCCCTTTGATTACCAGGTTTGTGCCTGTTTCCTGTTCTGCTGGTAGTAATTCCATCTTTTCTCAGAATGGGCAAACATGACTTCATTACTTGCAACAGGTGTGGAACAACTACTTTCACTGTGCCATAGCCTTCCTCACTCAAGATGCACTGCAGCTGGAGAACTTCTCATACAACAAGCGAAACAAGATAATTGCCAGGTTTGTTTTGGTTCACTGTCATTTCATTTCGAACGTTTGTGGGCTTCACTAAGCATCAGCTGCTTTTAATTGTGTCTTGGCCAATTTTCTTCCAGGTACAAAGACATGAGGCGGGAGACGGGATTTGAAATACGCAAGATGTGGTTCAACCTTGGTATGGCATTACTTGTCACTTTGGCCTCGTGTGGCATCTTTAGTTAAAAAAAAAATTCATATCGCTACTTGGATCCTACAGAGTAAATAAAGGAAAGCTCACATTTCTGCTCTGAAATTTTGCACGACAACATGATTGCATTGTTCAAATTGAAAAACACCCATACTTGATGGTAGTGCTTGCTTGGTGTCTGTCACATAAAAGCAGAATGTTTGTTTATTCTTATTTATATGTTTGTTTGTGATTGTTTTAGACTCAAGTGTGGTCTTGGATGACTGGGCTGAAATTTTCTGCCTGATGTAGGCTTTCCCAACCAAACACAGCTGAACAGAAATGTGGCATATTTAAGGATAAGAAAACATCATACAATGTTTCAATAACACGCTCAGTCAGTATTTAAAAAAAGGATGCATATACAAAATTGATGACATTATACAACCAAATCATCAGAAGGCAGATATCAGGAGTGAAAAAATTAACCAGCGAAATTGTTGGGGACATACTATATTGATAAATTAGTAGCACAATGCCAAGTCAGGTAAAAAAAACTCGACACATTATACAAGCTGCTGATTAACACTTCAGTTTAGTTGAAGTGATGGTAACAGCTGCCTGTAGTGATAAAGTGAAAGTGAATACTGCTTGTCACATCTTTGTGTCATAATTTGTTGGGGAATCCTTATGTGTTTGAAACCACTAAAGATTCATGAAGCTTTGTGTGTGTTAAATTGCCACATCCTGCATTTTTTGTGCGCTTGACTTCAGAGCGAGGAGCAATGTTATTCAAAAAGAAAATTTTTAAACACCCACTAGAGATAGTACAAAAGGAAGACTCCTTGTTTATTGCATTGTGTGATCAGACCTGTGTGGATGGTTTAGGATGTTATGAATAATAATTAGTTCTCACACATTGTTCCACGCAAGGGTGTTGAGAACAAAGTCAAGAATTAATTGTGCAAGTAATATGAAGCACTTCAAAAAAAAAAAAAGAAAAAGCTCCTTCCAAGCAACATGCACATACCTGCAAGCACGACTTTTTCCTTGCGGGCCTATAATCACTGAGAATGCCTGACTTTTTATGTACAATTCACCGGTATGGTTCCAGCTGTCTTGATGAGCTCAAGCACACTACTGTTGTGGTGAACGCAGGGAAACAGAACAGTGAGGGCCCACACTGCAAAGAAGGCATCTAGCATTGTAAAATACAAATATCAGATGGGCACCCATCCTGCAACTTCTTTGTTGAGATTTGGTGGACTGAGTGCACTCAAATCCTAGTTTATTGAAGAGCTTTTTTGCACAAAGATAGCTGATGAATTTTGAGCATTCTTGTCAATGTATCAGAGGAGAGCCTTTAACCCACAGCTTCTGCAATGCATTCCTAGCAGCCATTCTGTGTAGTCCACCACAGAAAATGGAAACGCAAACTGACAGTGTAAAATGTTATCACTGCTTACCTTTAAATATGAAAAAAAAAATAAAGAAAGAAGAAAATAATGAAGGGAAATTCTTCTGCTGGGGCATCTTCCGATTTTATTCTCTCAGCCAAGGCAGTTCAGAATTTCTAATAAAGGAAGAAAAATCTGCTTAGAGTTGTCAAGGTTTCATTCATACAAACAATGTCTGTAGTACTATAGAAACTAAAATGTGCAGTCCCCTGTGGGCTTTGTGTATTTTCAGGCCTTTTCACTGCATTAACAAGGCATAAGCACATTGGGCAAGCTTCATCTCCATGAAAGCAGTCTATAATTCAAGTAATCCATAATAAACAAAGGTCATAATGATGCATGACTGTAGTGATAATGACCGAATTTTGGAAAAACAGTGTGGGGATATTTATTTGGTAGATTACGGTGGCAGAGTGGCATTTGTAATAGCTTCATTGTTTCTGTGTTGGTGCAAAATGTGCAGGCCAAAACAAGATCCACTTTGTGCCCGGTATGGTGGGCCCATTTCTTGAGATGACCATGATTCCTGAAGTGGAGCTGCGGAAGGCTACCATTCCCATCTTTTTTGACATGATGCAATGTGAGTTCTACTCTCCACGCAAGTCCGCCTCCATCCACCAAGATGACTGCTATGTGCACAACCTTGAGATCAAGGGAAACTTCCAAGAGGTGAATTGTTTTCCTTGCTAACCATGCAACCAATCACTTTACTTCTGGTCATTTCCGATTAAGAAAAAAAATCACCGCCTCTTCCACGCCGTGAAGATGGTCGAACAGCGAAGCTGTGTTAGTTACACCCAGTGTTACGAGTGTTACATGTGCATGTGTTGCACGTGATGCTATTGTATAAACACAAGTAAACACAGATCTACAACAGGAAGTTATATTATATTGAAACGTTGCGAGGCGAGTAGAGGCAGCGACTTCCGACGCTACTCGACGAGTGTCCAGTTCTCTGGTCGAAACCTGCCAAGCCGCCGCCAGAGGCATCAGCTGCAGTCACGGACACCACACGTGTTCGGCGCGAATGCAGGGAAACGCGGACGGCTTCGGCAGCAGCTCTACGCGTTTTGCGTTATCCAAAAGGGCGCGCCGCACAGGAACACCTTCTCTTATCGCCTGTCCTCCTCCCCTAGCACGCCTCTCCTTCTCTGCTGGTCACGTGACCTGCCCTCCCCCGGCACGGCTGTCATCCTCTCCTGGTCAAGTGACCTGCGGGATGCCGGACAGACGGTGAAGGGTCGACTAAGAACAGCTTCGCTGTTAACAATGATGTGTAGAAATATACGTGGCATGTATACAGTGAATCTTGGATACGGCGAATCCATAAGAAGAAACCTATTCCGCAAAATCGCATCCTGCAAAGCTTCACCTACCTTCAGACTGGTTAGAATACGTAAAGAACTGTCCATCATATACACGTACCATTCCGTCATCGCATGTGCTAGGTGGGGCTCGGCGTAAACATTGGGGAGGATCTACATGCAGTAGCTCACATAGATGGCAGTCAGTGCCAGTGTAACTGAGGGCCTGCTTTTCTAATGAAAGAGGCGTCTAGAAGTAGCTCTAGGCATTAAATATGCTATAGATAGAAGGCTAGAGGAGAATGTACGTAAAGTACACAGGAATTTGCCTTCAGAAATGCCAAAATCAACAAAATAATGTGGCAGAAATCTCTAAAGTTTGCAGTGAGTGAGTAATATTGCCAGTACAGAAGTGCCTCCACGTAGCTCACTGTTGGCATTGCGGTACAATCAGTTGTTACGCTGTGATACCGAGCTTCAATTTTTTTTAATGCTCTGCAGCAGTTTGTCAGACGTGGATAAAACCTTTTTCGCCACTTTCATCTGACAATAACAGGATGACAGCAAGCAGCACGTCCTCACTACCACTCGACAGCCGCATCTATTGGGCCATCTGGTCATGCATTTAAGTACATTTATTGCATTGTTTGTAGAGTATGTTTACTCTGCTGTTGCGCGTGCTTCCTATCACGTGTAAGAACAATGCAATAAACTTAAACAAATGATATGACGGTCTGGTTGATGTGGCTGTCGAGCCGGAGTGAGGGCGCACTGCTTACTGTCATCTCAGCACACTGCTTGCTGTCATCTCACCCTTGTCAGGTGTAAGTAGCGAAAGTGGTTTTCATCACATCAGGTGAACTATCGCAGAGAAAAAAAGAAAAAAAATGTATTTTGCTGGCATCAAACTCGTGTACCCTACCGTAGCAATAGGAGATTCTACTGCAACGCTAGAAACGGGCAACTTCCAATGATTTTTGTGCTCCTAATAATGGCCACTGACTGCGCACTGTTGAACCATGTGCTGCATGACTTTTTTTTATTTTGGCGTTTTTGAAGGCCAATTCTTGTGCACTTTACGTACATTCTGCTCTAACCTTTTATTTATGACGCATGGAGTGCCTACAGCCACTTCTAAATGTCTGTTTAGAAGCACGATGCCTCATACGACGCAGACCTGCCGTAATGGCATAATGGCTATGGCGTTGCACTACTAAGCCCGAGGGCGCGGTATCGAATCCCGGCTACAGTGGCAGCATTTCGATGGGGGGGGAAATGAAGAAACGCCCATGTACCGTACATTGGGTGCACGTTAAAGGGATACTGAACAAAACTTTTGCCACCGAGATTTTTAGCCTAAATGAAAGCTTGAGGGCTGAAATTGGTTGACACAACCTTGTTTTCAGGCAGAAACTAGCGGAAAATAATGAATTTATTGCATTTTTCGCAGAATACTGCGTCTAGTGACTGCACCGTGAACTAGAGGAAGAGACGTTTCTTTGACGTTATCTGTACCCGACACTGGCGCGAGCCATCTCCCGCGTCTATCCACGTTCATGGACGGTGCTGACCGCCAGCGAACGACGTGTCAACTGCGCAGCTGCTCGCGGCCGCATACTAGTTTTCGCAAGCAGAGCTTGTGCCAAAGTCTTCTATATCGCCGTTTGTATTGTGTGCAGCTTTTTAATATGATCAGTGAAGCACCTGGCACAACGCAGGAGAATGCCTCTACACTGCTGCGCGCAAGGGTGTGAGAAAAGTATCGTTGGCCGTGACAGGCCGTGTCATACCTTTCCGGCAGAGCCAAAGCTTCGAAGGATATGGATTCGCGCTGCACTCTCATCGCAGCCAACATGGGTACCGTCAAAGCGTGACTTTCTGTGCTCCGAGCACTTTGAGGACAGTGACTATCATACGAGCCCTGTTTTGCTGCAGAGCTGCGGCATGTCAGCAAAAGGGCATTTTAGCATCGTAGTAGCAGGGTTCTTCAATACTTTTCATCTGGTCATGAAACTTCCGTGTAATGCTATGGGAGAGCTTCATATAGCGCCCGCAGTGGACGCACCACAGCGCTGGCGCAAGTAGGTGGTGGGCTGGAGCAGACACCGAATAAACGCCACAGGCGGTCTATGTGTACGCTCGCTATTGCGCAAAGGTCGACTGCTTTTATCCGCGTGTGTATATTGTCGACACAACATGCAAATCACCGCCCTGTTTCTGTACACTGTTGAGAAACTTAAATGTGAACAGTTTCGAAACCAACTTCAACGCCTTGTTATAACGCCTGCTGCTGCTGCTAGAAGTGGATGCACATGACGTCATGGCGGTCGGCGAGCAGCCCTGCGTTTGCCACGTGCAGCTGCCACTCACTCACAATCTACCAAAAATACAGCCATCCATTAAAAAATATGTGAAATGAACACTGCGTATCGGAACCTTCACGTCTTCCGAGTTAAATTTCGATGCTTTCCTCATTTTTTATATTTTTGTTTAGTGTCCCTTTAAAGAACTCCAGGTGGTCAAAGTTAACCAAGAGCCTGCACGGCGTGCCTCATAATCAAATCGTAGTTTTGGCACACAAAACCCCAGAATTTAATTAGATACTATGCTGTAAGGATAACTCACACCTTTTTGCAAACGAAAGCTGAAAGCAACTTGAGTGGTTAGCAGAGCTAACTGTTCGGTGAGGAGTTATGCTTCGCTGCTTCAGGTTAGTTAACATTTATGTTAATTTGAGCATCGCAGTTTCGACTTCGACATGTTAGTAATTGAAAAATATGCGATCAACGGCTGCAACACTGACATATTTCCACCAATCAATCAAGTGGATCAGTAACTGAGCGTAATTGCATGATTAGTCCATTTGCGAGAGGTACACAATGTCATAGGGACGCAACAAGAAGCAGCGAATGGAATGCATGTTCATTCTGTGAAAGCGCACATCAGTGCTGTAGAAGCAGATGCGGCAGTTGTTGCAACAGTCATGAGCGCACGATCTGCGGCGGCTGCGTTCACTCAGGTATGCTCCACCCCAACACACAGAACAGGAACAATGACACGAGGGAAGTGCATATTTAGCTATTCCACGTGCTTATGCTCAACGTATCTTAGCATGAAGCATGCCGAAATCAACAAGTGGACATAAAAAACTGCCAAATCCTTCTAACGTGTCTGTAAAAAAAGGTGAAGGGATGTGTCGGATGTACCTTTAGCCACAGCCCTAAAAAAAAAAAGGTGGAAGGGGTGAGGGGCTGAGCTGTCATTTCGGAATTGTTGCTTTTAGGGATCTTGCTTTTTTTGTGCATGGTAGCTCAGTGACTGATGGGTAATATGTCATACTACTGAAAGGCAGGTGGGGAAACAAGGGCTCAAGAAAAAACAAAAAAGGCAATATAAATGACAATTATCAACTGAAAGGTTGCACAACGGCAGAAAAGGAGTAACACACAAATCTTATCTGTGCATGCTCAAGGTGGGGCAGCGCCAACCTGTTAATCATGGACACATGTGGTCACTCGCAAAATATGACTGTCTAGGCATCACAACTTTTTGTGCAAAATAATTGAGGGCTGACTTGCACGCTCATTACAGCTATCAATACAAGCCCCACCATGAGGTGAATTTTCTTGCTGTTATGTCTGAACAAAACTATACTGTTTGCAAATTTTGGAGTACACTTTCAATTGTGACAGGGCAACGAAAAGGTAGACGGTGTTCTACTGGTCAATAAACATTAAGCTCAATTAATCTCCGATTGATACAATGACCTGTATGCCCTACATAAAAGTGACTGCAGCTTAAAGGAACTTTGTAAACGTCACCCATTCAGCATTCTGCAAACTTGTTGGTATGCTTTACATAACACTTGTCAGGTCTTACTTGCAGTTCAACTGGTCTTTCTTTGCATGGCGGCGCATATTTTTCCTAACTTATTATCAGCTGTAAACACAATGTTGACGCCACATCTACTCCCTAGTAGACTAGTAGAAGTGTTCGAATCTCAAGAAGAGGCCTTCATGCAGTGAGGCATTGTGTCCTAAATGCTGCGTCACGTCAAAGTGATCATTCCAGAATGCAGCGTAATGGTTTGAACCATATCTAGTAGGAGTTAAGCTAACATCCTTTTTTGGGGGAAATGTATGTGCTTAATTAACATTGCATTGAACGTCGAGAAATATTGGGATGTTAAATTTTGCTAAGGCGACACTAAAAGCTGCCTAATTGGTGCGTTATGTTTTACTTCGTCTTTAGGCTTAGAATTTTGTATTGTATAAAATGAAAAGAAAATGAGGACAAATTTATGTATATATAATGAATTTTGAAATCAGATTATATATCTATGAAACATCTTTAAGGTTTGTAGTAAAATTGTCATTTTTGACAGTGCAGGCCTGTTTGAACAGTGTATTGTGACAGACTTTATAAAATTCATCTTATTTTCTGCACCAATAATGTCAAGATTTTCTTGCTAGGATTGTGCCATGGTTTATAAAGATAGAAATGTTCAAGTTTCCAGCCTGTTTGCTTATTCCTTCCTGCAGTTTGAAAATGAAATGATCACTAAGCTAGACGTTCTAGTCGAAGGTGGGCGAGGAGACCAGCAGTATCAAGAACTTCTTCAGAAAATGTATGTTTGCTCTCTATCAGCATAACATTTTCTTTCTCAGTTGGCCTTATGTACATTGTTCATGCAATTATCTGGTTTGTTTTGCAGTCTGTATGACTTGTGTGAAAACCATGCTGCCCTTCATGATGCTGGAGTCAGGTTTATCAAGACAGTGGTGCGACTGATGAAACGTCTCTTGGAGTACCGCACCATCATCACAGATGAAAACAAAGAGAACCGCATGAGCTGCACTGTGAATTTGCTGGTAGGGACCCCTTTGAAGCTCACACTGTGCGGCATTGCTTTCAGCTGTTTTGACACTTCATGAACGCATGGTCATGGAGCCCTAAAAGCTGAGTTGTGCAGTGGCGTAGACATGCTGTTACTGCAACTGATTTATGTTAATTGAGAGTCGGTGCAATGAATCTTTGTTGAATTATTGGAAGTTTGAATTCAAATTCTGAAGCTTGAATGATACACATATTGCATGCACCTGGTATATGCACAAGGCATGTTATGTTGACATTTTTGATAGTATGCCTATTAGTGATGCCCTACTTCAGTGTTACACTACTCATCATGTCCAAATTAGAGCCTCATAATTAAAGGCCTTCTGTTGCTTTGCTAAGTCCAGCCATTCCTAATGTGTGCTAATGCCCTCTGATTTGTTGCTTCAACCTGAATCCATATGCACTTAAGACAAACAGCTGCCTCCTTGCCTAGTACACTTCAATGTTCAGTATGAAGAACATGGAGTAAAGTGCAAGTGTCACTAAGTAGGGGAGGTTGGCAGTACTTACCGTAACTTGGTTGGCGGAAAATGCTAGTGATCTTAAGCCTTTGAGGGTCGAACGTTTTCGCAAAAACCGTGCCCCCGTGGTCAATGTTTTTTTTTTTTTTTGATGTAGTTCCCAGTATAGGAAATAATTAAAAACTTATAAAAATGAAAAAAATTTATTGCAAGCAATATTTTGCTTCAAACATGCTTTGCTCGCACCAACAGTATACATACAAGTACGCAATAAAGTAAGAGATTGAGAAAAAGGGCTAATAAAATTTATGGCTATCAGTTTGTTTTCACAAAAACATGTTTTGTCAGAATAAGTGCGTCAGAAACAAGCCAGAAGAAAAAACCCTTGAGCAGTCGCAATGAGAAGAGACATTGTGCACGGCCATATCGAAATCACGATTGTGCATACCCAACTGTACGGGAATACGTGAACTGCAATTGAAAGGCGAACTGTAGCCGAAGGCATAGAAACAGGAAACTTATTAGTATCTCTAAAGTTCGGCCGGAAACTTGATAGCTACCGAAAACATGATTGCAGCAACCGTAAAAAAACAATAGCATCTCCTCTACGCACACCGTGGAGGTAGCAGACGGCGCATCTGCGACCACGTGAGCAAGCGCTCTGAGGTAAACAAGTCGAGTTGTACACCCTGGTGAGTGAAAACACAATTTCAAATGACTTTGGTTTGACTCCATAGAGGTGGCAGCACCTCTCAACAACCAGCGGTGTCGAATACATGGGAAATATCAAACATAAGATCGCCTTCGTACATGTGTGGTAAGAACCCTCAAAGGGTTAATAGATTTGGTTGATGGCTGCCACCATCTCCTTCAAGAAATGTTTTATTTTTTCATGTCTGAAGATATCTTTATTTGGTGTCCCATTGGAGAAGAAAGATAGGAGCAGATACAATGTGTAGGTGGTTGAGTTGTAAAATGTTGCCAGTCTATTAAAGTAGCAAGTCACAGCTACAGAACCTCTGCTTGCTTTTGCACTTTCTGAAGTCTTTTGTGTTTGAATGTAAAATTCAACTATGATAATTCAGCACCATGTCAATGTCCGTATTAAAAACCGCCTTCTGCAGGAGATACCATGTTGCACAAAAGAGCAAGTGGGAATTATTTGAAAGTCACTCTTTTATTTTCTATGTGAATTAGGAAATTGTTTGAATTTACTGAAAGTTCAGAATATTTGAGTCTTCATTGTCACAAGCTTAGTCTAGGATTTTTAGCTCTCCTTATTACAAAAAGTACTTCGTAAAAAATAAAGAAAGAGAGAAAGAAAAAAGAAATATGTGGAATATGATTTCAAAGTAAACTGTTGTTACTATTTGCTTAGATATTAATGCTTATCATGTCTAGAGCCACTTGACTCTTTGAAAGCCATTTTCAGCTGTGGCTGGCTTGTAAGAACTGTCATTTTTACAGATTTATTGCTTGATGTTTGTCTTAGTTGTGTGCTTTATTGCAGAAAGTGGTTTTAAGCACTTTATCTTGAAGCCATTAAACTTATTTCTTGCAGGAGTTCTACCATGAGATCAACCGGCAAGAAATGTACATACGATACTTGCACAAGCTGTGTGACCTTCACCTGGAGTGTGACAACTACATAGAGGCAGCCTTTACACTGCAGCTGCATGCCAAGCTACTGCACTGGTCGGATGAGAGTCTACCGAGCCTGTTACGCAGTGCCAAATATCCCCAGTGTGAGACCAACCGTGAGCTCAAGGAGCGCCTTTACCATGATATCCTTGACTACTTTGACAAGGGCAAGCTCTGGGAGGCCGGCATCACGCTAAGTAAGGAGCTGTTGGCACAGTACGAGAATGAGACATTTGACTACGCCCAGCTGAGCTCTCTGCATGCACGCATCGCCACCTTCTATGAGAACATCATGCGCCAACTGCGACCAGAACCCGAGTACTTTCGAGTTGCTTACTATGGTCGCAATTTTCCAGCCTTTCTTCAAAACAAGGTGAGCGGCCTTTCTAGGAGCTGACTTCCATGTCACTGAGAATTATTTCTCAAGAAGGAGTACTTACTTTTTAAGAAATCTTGTATAAAGATATTTCACTGACATGTACCATCTATGCAAATAGGCAAAGAAGATGCATTGCTATGTGTAGTAGTCTTTACATTCTGACGTACGAAGTGTTGTCACACGGGTCAACATGATTGAAAACATGGGGCAATGCACTGTCACCTGCTAAAACCTACATGGATGAAACAGTGCTGTGTCTTCTTTCTGCTCTTCCAGGCAGAGAGTCTCAAGTAGCTCGATTGTGTGAGAACTTTCCACTTGTTACTACTTATAAGTCGCCATCAGGTTATTCACTTTTGTAATACTGTTAAACCTCGTTAAAACGAATGTGCATCTGACACAAAAATACCTTTGTTATATCCAATATTCATTATAAGCATATACACTAATGATAGTATTTCGGGTGAAAAAAAAAGTAATCAAGTCTATGAAAAAGAAACACAAGTGTGCTGTTTCCATCGGGCTAGCAAAAGGTCTCCTGTGGATTTTGATGGCCCGTTGGCAGCTTGTTGTGCCGATATAATGCTTAGAAATAACAATAAAATAAATGCACAGACTTTGCGCCATCACTCATACACAACTGTGCAATCACTGTGATCACCAGGGATTGCGACGTTTGCTTGTCAGCTGTGGTCCAACCAAGCCAAGTCACGGGCCAAGATGTGCATGCGCGTCCAGAATATGCCATTTCAACATTAAGGCCGTGCACTTAAGTTGTACTTGCTAAGTATAGTCTTAACTTTGCTACTACGACTGTCTGTCTAGCCTGTGCGTGTGATCTCGCACTCGATCGCCGATGGGTCTACTGGTACAAACATATTTGTTGAAAGCTTCTTTGAACGGTTTGTTGCCAGCCACTCTGCCAGCCGTTGGCAAATTTTCATCACTGCTGAACTGCCTTGGCCATTAGGCCTAACTAATAATCGGTGCCGCTTGCACAGCAGTTGGCAGTCAGAAGTTGCGGTTTGGTGCTGAGTCGACATGGTGGCAACTTTGTTCGCAGCTGCCATGTTTACAGCATGACTTTCCCAGATCACATAAAAAAAAATATGGTGGCTAGCTTTGCATGGCGTTGCTGTTGCAAGGGTAAAGGCACAGCAGAGCTGCATTTTCTGTTATTCAATGGTTTTGCTAAGGTTTTGCTATAGTTTTGCTAGGTTATGCTATATCAAGTTTTTGCTAAGTTCGGCAAGTTATATCAAGCTTTAATGTTCATATTACAATGGTTATGCTACATAAAGCTAGACAATGTTTATTCCTCTTTCATCCTCCTTATACAAGCTTCATCCCAGTATTTGCCCATGTTTTATCAAGGTATACCCACAAGCTAAACTAGGCTTCAACTCTGCAACGCAACTGCAAAGTCCCTTCGCCACCTTTGCAAGGGTTATGCCCAGTTTTCACAAAGTCAGGCAAAGGCCAAGCCCAGCTTCAGCTTGGCACAGCAAAGAAGAGCTCGGCGTAGCTAGGTAGAGCTATACGTGACTGGGCGGGAGCGGGCACAAGTGTTGTGTAGCGACGTTGTTGCTAGGCATGGCTTGGCGGCGGTGGTGCACGGCTTGGCCGTGGTGATGCATTACGTCACACCAGCTGCACCCGGTTGCCATGGCGACGCACTCACCGCTCGGCGAGGGGTTTTTTTGGATTCAGCAGACATATTACGCCCGGCTTAAACAGCTCCGGTGTTAAAAATCAAGCAGCACACCATGCGGCATTTGAAATTTCAGTATAGGGGCAGGTTCGCGGATCTGAAAAATTGTTCTGCAACTGTATTTGACATTTTTGCTACCAGAATACATATTTTGAGCCTTGTCTAAACAAATCTGCTTCCCTATATCCGATACTGTGTTTGATCTTGTATTTTAGCTTTCATTATAGCAGGAGAATTCATCATGAAATAAAGCATGACAAATAAAATTTTATATTTACTTCAATTTATCCATGTTCGTTATATTTTGATATTTGACTGTATAGTGCTTAGTTATGTGTGCCAGCTTTCAGCAGTGGGGCATACTAACTGAAATGCCTTTGCTCAGCACACGTTTTTGTTGTTCCTCCGATTCACAGTGATTCTGAAGCAAGGGCATAAAAAATTAAACTTGTGATGCTTATGCATTAACCCTTCACTTCTCATGAGTCTGTCAGTGAAAATGCATATTTCTGCCTCTTTTCTTTAACTGCATGCTTTTTTAACAACTTAAGGTGTCATGTACAATGCTATTGAAATTAATTTCCCACCTAGCCTACAATGTCTGTAATACAGTAACAACACATGTACAGCGACAGCAACAATTGTTGCCATTGGTGAACAAAGGATTAACTGCAGTCCTGAGAACTAAGCTGCAACATTGACTTTAGGCTGCTCAGAAAGATTATTTTTGTTGTGTTTAAATGGGAAGTGTAGCATTGTGTAAAGCACTGCTTCATTTTTTAATGGGTGTGAAGCACTAGCTCCTAACTAAGGTCATAGCATGATTGACTTGTGTACAGCTTGCAAAATAATGCTGTCTTCCTCATGCTGACATTGCATAATATCAGTCATGTACAGTATTCAGTGTGCCATTTGCATGCAGTGTAATTTGCATGAAATCATTGCATTCTAATTTGCATGAAATCATTGTTTTTGTTCATTCAGCTAAGGCTGTAGTGTGATGCTGCAAGCAATGGGCGTCTTTAATTTGCGACATTTGGGAAGTTTGTTGTCAACCAGATGGCAGCAGGCAAGTTAAGGAATAACGTTACAATGGCATGAGCTGGGAACTCAAGGCAGCCTGATCTGTTCAGGGTGTAAGGTAGCAGCGGTTGGCTTGCAGTTGTGCTGTCTACTCAGAAGCATGTTTCCCCATGCTATCACCTCATGGTGATAACCTTGCTTTTTGCCTTGCTTTCTGAGCTCAATTCACCTCATGAGAATGATGACTGAATCGACAGTGAGTGTCATTTTTGCAGCTCTGTTTGAAACTTTGGGCTCATACAATAGATTAATACTGATGAGAATGCACCAATGTTCCAGTTGAGAAAGCTGTGTGCATAGCACTTATATGCATCGGCACAGCTGTCTATGTCAGAAGCAGATAATCAAAGAGGCGTATGGTTGCTGCCATGCTTGCAAGACTGTTTGCAGCATCTTATCACTTGTCACTGTTGCAAACAACTGGCTGTCAGAGTGAACCAAGCATGTGTTATGAGTGTAGTGCCAAGCAAAATATATAAGGAATGCCTCCTCATTTAAAGGGGCCCTGAACCACTTTTTGTCAATGTGGAGAAAGGCGTTTGAAGTGAAAATGGGCCAGGGTGCGTACAGGTCCTTGAAATCCTTGAAAACCCTTGAAATTGAAAAGTGCATTTTCAAGGCCCTTGAGAGTCCTGGAATTTTTTTGCTTCCTTGAAAATCCTTGAATTTCATGAGCAATGCACTCTGATATCGACATTGCGACCTCCTTTCTGTGGTAGATCGGCATCGATCCGACATAGTCCCCATTTCAGAAACAATACGCCGGCACGAGCACACACGGTTCCGTTTTGCAGAACTACAGGAAAAAAATAAAAGGCTTCGCCGCGTCAAACCGTGAACGGAGTGAGAGATGCGTGCCGCGCTTGGGTGCCGGCTCGGCTGGCAGTGTTTATGCTGCTTTCCTCACCCTATCGTTCGTTTCACTCCTCGCCCGTCGGTCTGCCTTTTCCCACTTTCCCTCTTGCCCGTGAGATGAAGCTAAAGAGAGCTTTAGTGGAGCAACTTTACCACTGATGCTCAGTGCCTTTGTGCCTTCAGGTGGAGGTCTGTTATAATATTATTTATGATAAAATAAGTGCAATAACCTTATGCTGAATGTTTTGGAAATGTTTGATGAACCAACCCAGCTAATACTGCAGAAGCCTGAGAGCAGTTGTGAGTGTTTGTTGTGTTAAATTTAATATTGCGGACTTGAGAAACGATCAAGACAAGACATGTTTTACAAAATTCCAATATACTGTACATCTATTTTTATAATATAATGGATGTGTTGGAAGACTACACTGGATGGTATGAAAATGTTCGGTAAACTTGCCCAGTTAATACTGGAGAAGTCAGAGTAGCTGTTGGTAGCATTCATTGTGTTTTGTCAACTTTTTTTTCTTCGGCATTGTTGTGAACTTGCAAAGTGATCAAGGCTACACAATACTAACATCATTGGGATATACATTTATTTCTTTTTTATTTTAGCACAATAACCCTATGCTGAATGTTTTGAATATTTTTGGTGGACTTTACCCAGCCCATACTGCAGAAATCTCAGCCGCCGTTCTAAGCATTCATTTTGTGTTGTGATCTTGAGAAGTTATCAAGGCTATACATTTTATTTTAATTGTGATATACATTTATTTATTGTAATTGCAATAAAACTAGTCATTTTTGGAAATGTTAGAGTAAAGAAATCCTACTTTGGATGTCGCTTTGAGTCCTTGAAAAAGCTGTGACAGGTCCTGGAAAGTCCTGGAATATCCTTGAATTTTTGCCTTGGAAACCTGTACGAACCCTGAAATGGGCAATTTCAGAAATACTTTGTCGCAAAAAGTACTTCAATTCGTTCAGCAGAAGCGGAGTTAGTATCACACGGTCTCCGCTGTGCTCCCGTTCCTTCTTCAATGCCTTGCACTGCGAAGGCTACGGCGGAGTGGGGAGTGGCCATGACGCTCCTCCTTCTAAATGTCACCATGGCACGCAGTTCAAATTTTATTTTGGATGCTAATGTAGACACTACGACTTCCGATTTTGGCGCTTACGACGTGCTAAACGTAAGCCAAATGCACTTGTCCTTAGCGAGCTGCAGTGCGCTTAGCCAGTGGACTCGTTGCAGCACCCCGCGGCGGCGGCCATATCTATGCTCCATAGTCGACCTCAGTGACCAATAGGAGCTGCGTATGGGAATCCGCTTTATTACGAAATAAAGCCTCTGGAAGTGAGGGAGGAGCAGGCTTCTGTTTGAAAAGAGCGCGTTTGAGAGAAAGGTGACTGCGCGCTCCGCTTACGAGTTCCACGCACCGCGTACGGCAGCAAAACTTGGATGAGATGTTCACAGCAACATATGCTACCCGTGGACTATGTTATTTCACCAAGCCCGAGGGGTGGTTCAGGGCCCCTTTAATAATAAGAAGTTACTTGAAATAAGTCATTGGTTGAAGCAGCTTTACTTATACAAGCCAGTAGTAGTAACTTCACTAAACTGCATTCTAGTCTTGCTGCTACATTGTATCTTGTTAGCCCAGTTCATAAATGGCACAGTTTTGTACTAATTTAACTGGCTCTTCTGCACTAGTATTGAGATGCAGCTTAAGTACTGAGACAAACCTGTGCACGCAGAGCTGCTACTTGCATGAAGGTGAAGGTCTGAAGGGGGTCGTGTATCAAATTATGTGCAATATAAGGTTTCTTTTTTTTTTTTTAATCTGTATGAAACTAAAGCTGTGCCTTGAATGCTTGCTTACTAGGTCTTTGTGTACAGAGGAAAAGAGTATGAGCGATTGAGTGACTTCAGCACCAGGCTGCTCAACCAATTTCCCAATGCCATGCTGCTTACCAAGCTGACTATTCCTGGCCAAGATGTCACTGAATCACAGTCCCAGTACCTTCAGATAAACAAGGTGGACCCTGTAATGAACAACCCCCAGCGCTTTCAGAATAAACCTGTCCATGAGCAGATTCTCAAGTACTACAGGGTGAGTATGTTGTCAACTTCTTTACTGAATTGGAAAGGCATGTTGTATCGAGCTTATACTCTGTAAGCCAAAATAATAATTTGCAGTGAAGTGCATCAGTTGTAGTGCCATCCTTTATTGCCAGGCTGAAGTGCATATGTTTTTTGTTGCTGCAACTTAGTCTTATGGCTTTAAAAGTGCTTTTTTAAGCATATCTAATAACTCCAAGTATAATTATCTATGTTACTCTGCTTAAATGGGATTATGGAAATTGAAAAAGTGAAAGGTAATGCAATGATGTGCATGTATTGAATGGTAGTATACAACCTAAGGCAGTTTGCTTTTTATAACTGCCAAAATAGAGAATGCTACTTGAACAGAAATGAAGCTGTATTTCTGTAAGAACTGTGGTTTTTAGAGAAGCAAGCTTGTTTACTTTGCACTCAGTATATTTCTGAACATTGTTTGTATTCTCGATTTACTGCATTAGCATGCTGTTTTGTTTATTTACTTCTGTGTTCTTATCATGTTCTTTAAAAAAAATAGTTACTACCCTTCAAAAGAAATGCAGCTGTGTCTTTGGGTTTTTTATTCAGGTGAATGAGGTGAGCAAATTCACCTATTCACGTCCCCTGCGGCGAGG
Source organism: Dermacentor silvarum (assembly GCF_013339745.2). Taxonomy (NCBI): domain Eukaryota; kingdom Metazoa; phylum Arthropoda; class Arachnida; order Ixodida; family Ixodidae; genus Dermacentor; species Dermacentor silvarum. The sequence goes on along the minus strand of NC_051154.1, from coordinate 42,720,723 downwards.
CGAGAAAGACTCTGACAGTGACATTGGCAACATTTGGCTTGAGCGGACCACACTAGAAACTGCCTACATGCTTCCTGGTATCCTTCGCTGGTTTTCTGTGATCAAAATTCACACTGTTGAAGTCAGCCCACTGCAGAATGCCATTGAGACTATGGAAGCCACCAACACCAAGATCAAGGACATGGTGCTGCAACACAGGGCAGACTCAAGCCTTGCCTTGAACCCATTGAGCATGCTGCTGGGAGGCATTGTGGATGCTGCAGTCAATGGAGGCATCGGCAATTATGAGAAGGTAAGAAGTTGGTGCAGTCTTTCTGTTCTTCTGCTTCGTTTTATTTTTATATCTTGCGTCATATATAAAATGTCTCATGTATTGTAAAATCATTGTGTATAGGGAAGTGACCACGAGTTTCATTTCCAATACATTCATGGTACTTCTGATTCCATGTGCTTGTTTACTTGTAAGTTGCATATGCCTGCAAGGAGCATCTGATTAAGCTTTATGTATATTGAGTGATGGAAACTTCATGTTCTTTGGCAGGTAATTACTAAATCATGACCGGAAGCTTAGCGCTATCCTTGAAAAGAAAAGTGTACAATCATTGCATTCTACCGTTAAGGACTGCGCAATGAACTATGGAACAAAAAATTTTAAGCGTATCATTGAGACAGGAAAACAGCAGTGGGGATTAGAGAGCAGATGGGGCTAGCAAATATTCTAGTTTACATTAAGAGGAAAAATTTAAGCTAGGCAGGTTATGACGCAGGTAACTGGTGGAGTTACAGAATGGGGTGCAACGGGGGAAGGGAAGCACAGTTGAGGATGGAAAAGAGTTGCTTTTAGATGGTGTGATGAAATTGGAAAATTTACAAATAAATTGAATTAGTTGGTGCAAGGCAGGTTTAATTAGAGATCACTGGGAGAGGCCTTCGTCCTGCAGTAGACATAAATAGGCTGCTGCTGATGATGATATTGAGTGGTCTTGCTTTGATGTTTATAAAACTGTTGCATCCAATGCGGACCTAATATGACTGCATATTTACATATGACTTTGCAAGTACATTTTTGTGTGCTTGCCTTAGTGTTTTGTTTTCGTGTTAGCCATGTATCATATCAATTTTGGGCTGCAGTGTCTTTTCCTTTTCTTATGTGTACCACCATACTGGGGCTTTGGCTCTGGGTGAGTGCTTGTGAAAAAAAATGGAATGAACACAATTGATGCTAGGTCGCTGCATGCTACTAAGAAGTTCATTTCATGTTAATAGAATTGCTTTGTTATTGTGCGAGTTATATTAGGATTTGTTCTACCCGAGTAGCATGCTGGAACTGTAACATAAATGTCTATAAAATTCTCTAAAAACTTGAAGGTTTTGCTTGTCTATACCAGCACGAAAGGGCTTAGAAATATAGTTCTTTTACTTCTTGTGTGTACAGTAGCATGTTTATAAAATGGAGAAAGCGGTGCTTTCCTTGCTTTTTCTGATGAGAAGAGTATAAAGTGACTATATTAATTTCATTTTCAGGCATTCTTCACTCCAGAGTTTCTTGAAGCAAACAGGTCAAGTATTGATGGAATCAACAGGCTAAAGGAACTTATTGCCTGTCAGGTAAGATAGGAGCAAGGAATATAAGATTATGAATGTGGTGACTGGTATCCTAGTCACAAATTATGGTGGGGCCATGGAAGTACCACTGTGGAAGCTTTATTGTGGTGTCAACCAAATTATTAGCTAATACTAATGTAGTCCTCTTGCCGGTTGAAATAAAATATTAAAGTGAAAGACATCTGTACTCTTTCGTTGTACATGCTTACCAATGTTCAGACTTGAAAAATTGTTTAATGGACATCTGTAGCATAGCTAGTGACAGATAACATAATAGCAGAAAAAGCTGCACCTCTGTCATCAATGTACATTTAGTTATACAGTGGAATCTCGATGATATGAATTTTACGGGGTCATGAAAAATATTCGTATTAGCCGAAATTCGTATCATCGAAACACAATTAAAACTAGCTAAATTAAAGAGTCGGAGGTGAACTCACTCAGGCACACCTACGTAAAAAGCATTTACAGTATAGGCCACTTATAACGCAACCGTTAATAGTGCAGAACTGGCTACAACGCGGCCTTTTCCAACTCCCGTTTACCCTCCCATAGAACTCCATGTATACGCATACCGCTTACATTGCAGCCGCGTGAGACGAAATACCGGTTATAATGCGGCTTCCGCGGGAAAATCTCGCCGACAAGGGCAGTAGTGAGCACGCTTCGCAACGAGGTGCGCCCACCGATGGGAGAGGAGATCAACGAGGGCGATGCGGAGGAGGAGCATGAGACGTGGAGCAACAGTCCAAGGGCGATAAAATCGCCGCCGCGCTCCGTATGTGCTGAAAGCGCGCGGGGGACGCGCGGCTTCCCGGAGAGCGAACGTACAGCCTAGAGCATGCGTATCTTGCAACCGGGCGCAAAGGTAACTGGCGACGCAATCTCCCACGCGAAAGGAGCAAAGCGGGAAGGCAGTGCGGGAGGGAGGGAAGGAGGGAGGGGGGGGGGGCGACGGCTTCTACTCTGCCAACAAATGCGTGCTTGTACTCTGCGCCTGTACCGGCTTTCGGTGTTGTCGCGTGCACCGTATCTTGAAAGCGATCTCCACATGGCTCTGACCTTTGTATGCGCTGTGCTTACGCCGCTCAGTTTCCGTTGAAGTGATAGACCGCACGAATGTTTGCTCGCTGCGGCGGCCGGCCGCGCTTCCCCACGCCTGTGTGGGGAAAAGCACAAAAGCGCCACCGCTTCAAACGCATCAAACTCTTCGCGCCCAGTCGTGGCCTCCGCGCTGTCCGGCACCACGTCCGCACCTCCGCACCAAAAGAGAAAGGGAGAAAGCGCGTAACTGCGCGCTGTGCTCTTTCGCGGCCGTCGGTGGGACCGCGTTTATTCGTATCAACCGACGTGGGTCAAAAATCGATTGGTAACAACCGTTTTCTAGCACGTTGCAAAGTAATGGGGCTCGGCCGGGACCACAGGAAAATTCGTATCATCCGGAAATTCGTATTAGCCGTGATCGTATCATCGAGATTCCACTGTAGTAGTTTCTTTGTTACTTCAAGCCTCTATCTTCCTGTGAGCTTTTGTTTTTAGTCATGTACCGAAAAAGTAGTTCAAAGTTGGACGTGAACAACCAGTGCTTTGGCCTCAGCATTTTAGCCAACTCATCATGTGCAGTCTTATTCACATAAATGCTGTAATAAGTGCACATTGTGCGAGTTCGTGTTTTGTTGCGCCTGGACTATAGTTTAGCAAATAACATGTGTATTTCCTACAGATACCACTTCTGGAAGCTGGCATTGAAATCCACCGAGACAAGGCCCCAGAAAGCCTCCAGCCATACCATTCACACATGCAAGAAAAGTACTTGAAGCTGAAGGCACACATCGAAGAGAACTATGGCAAAGCAGTAAGTATATTTTTAATGACTCATCTGCTTAGCTGCTAGTAGTACACCAGTTTGCATTAAATACAGTCAAGCCTGTATATAACAGATACCTTCATTACACAAAATGTGTTTGCCATATCAGCAGTTTGTTATATAATTGGACTTTCCCTCAAAACTAGAGGTAAAGAACAGAACAAGGCACAGAATAGCACACCAAAATGATGTGCGCTGCTGTTACGCCGGCAGAAATCAGTGATTAAAGTCTGTGTCAGTTGTGTTGACATGACAATGGCTCTTTCTAAGTTTGGTACGCTGTGGACATGTTCGTGTCGTAAGTCAAGCCCTTTCCATATACAAGATGCTTGAGTGAGGCTATGGTGCGTAAGACAGTCAATGTCGAAACCATTAGATGGTGCAGTTCAAGTTACATGGAGTTTCACATAAGTGGTTGGGACGAGGGAAAAAAAAGCTGCATTAAAAACAGCTTGACTAGCCCCACGTCCCCGGTTCACTATGGCAGCATGGCAGTAAAAGAAAAGTACATTTCAACGTCGGTGTCAAATGAGAAAACACATGATGTCCACAGAAAACATATTTACAAAAAGTGAAATTTAACTATGAACATATTTAACACAGCATGCTTAAAACAGAAGTGTTAGAGAGTGTGCGAACATTTTCATAAGAAATCTTGAATTTATTTAATGTCTTTGGCAAGCAATAACCTAATGTTTGAAAGCGATAGTTTGTGCACGGCGGGTGACACATACCATTGTTCCGAGTGTCTGTTTTGGCGTGAAGAAGGATTTAGTTGCAAGTTAGCTACACTGTGTATATAATTGCGATTTTTCACAATATCAGATCTAAAGGAAAGTATAAGTGTCTTCATATAGCGCATTCAATCTAATTACATTATATTTAACGAATAGTTCTGTAGTGTGTGCATTATATGGTAGGTTTGCAACAGAACATAGGGCCTTTTTTTGTAGGATAACAAGATTATTTATGGATTGCTGTGTTCCGTTAGCCCAAATTAAGTTACAATAACGTAGATGTGATGAGAAGAGTGCCTTAACTATCGAAAGCTTTTGAAGAACTGGCAATATACGCTGACATTTTCTCAGTACGCCCAAGACCTTGCAAAGTTTGTTTTGTAGAAGTTCCGTATGGTGATCTCATTTCGTATATTCGTGAAGCATTACACCTAGAGATTTTGCTGTAGAAGTAAATTAAATTTTGTTATTATTCAACATGAGATTATAAGAATGAGCGGGCTCATAAAGCGGGGATTTAGAGCGAAAAAGAACAGCTTTAGTTTTTGAGCAATTAATTTGTAAAGAATTGTTAAGTGTCCAGCCACATATTTTATCTAATGTCAAGTTAGCTAGATTCACGAGATCATGAATGTTTGTTCCGGAAAAGAAAAGACTAGTATCATCAGCATAGATTATGTATTGGGCTGAAGGGTCAACATTTTAAATATTATTAATAAATATAATTAACAAAAGCGGCCCCAATATGCTGCCTTGGGGAACTCCGTATTTAACAGGTTGCATAGCAGACAGAATTCTGCTTATCGATACACATTGATGTCTGTTAGCTAAGTAGTTTTGAATTAGATTGAGGGCAACACCACGAACTCCATAACACTGCAGCTTTCCTATTAATGTTTCTTGAATAATTTTATCAAATTTATGATTTATAATTTTAACTTATAATTAATAATTTTATAATTTTATGAAGTTAGGGGCTTGCAGGCTTCTTGGCATAAAGGAAAGAAAAAGATTAGGAAAGAGCATCACGTGCACAATTTTAAAGCCTAGCAGTGAAGAAATATAAAGGAAAGCCTCATGGGGGAAACAGGCCCTCACCTCATGATAGGCAAGGGGTAATTTCTAGCTGCCAAGCACGTTGAGAGTATAGGGAGAGTAGAGCGAATAGCAGGTGGCAAGGGCAATCGTGACTAGGGCATCGCTAAAAGTTACTGCGAACCAAACAATGCCTTGTAAGGTATGGAAACCATGGAAGGCCTAATTTTGCGAGTCAACACAGAGGTGGGGTCCTAAGGAAAGGAGGGGTGGTGTCGGAGGAGGTTGGCTTGCTGGGGGCAGCTTTCTGACGGCATGCTCCCTCCAAGTCTTTTTCCCGCCCGCCATGCTTCTTGGTCATTCTCGTCACTGGACTTCTCTATTTCCGGTAGTAGTTGCAGCTCTCCGGCAATTTTTATCACAGATGTTCTCTGAGAAATCTACGCCGTCATCAGCAGCAACAGTCATCCCATGTGTGGCTGTTGTTTAGCAAGGCTTTCATTGATGGCCTGCGTGCACAAGGCTGAGCTGACGTCCAGCATTTTGTCTTCGTAGATGTCTACTGAGCAAGACGAAATATACAAGCTTTGCAAAAGCAGTTTTTCTTCCTACGAGCTTGTCAGCATTCTTGTTCCATCTAGAAGTGAGATCAAGGAGATTGGAAGGTTGATCAATTTCTCAGGCTTCAACGTAGGCTTCAACGAACCCTATTTTTGCACAGATAAACATTCTTAGCACAATTGAAGAGCACTTGAAGAATTGTATACTTAGTGCCGGTGTCAGTTGCTGTTTGCTTCTTTAATGTCGAGGATTATTCCGACATGAGGATCCACGTGTGAGTGAAGAAAAGAAAGGAAACATGCTCTTCACTGGCTGTAATGGCAGCCTGAAAGTGAGTTAGAAACTCTGCAGGTAAACAAAAAAAAAATTGTTCCATGCTGTTCAAGAGTGTCGTCAGTCTAGAAGCACTGTAAAGAAAAAGAAAAGAGAAAGAAAAATGAAGCCATACAGCCTGTGTGATTTCACAATTCAATTGTGTCAGCGGTTGCTCGAGTGAAAATTTAAAAAAGAAAAGAATTAAAGAGAAAAAAAAAAGTGAAGCGCAGCTCTGCACTGATTGGCTGTGTTCATCTGGCATGCACCGTCGAGGTCCCATGCTACCTTCTCGCCAACCCCGGCATTATCAAGATGCCGCCATGCCGCAGTTTATTTCGTTTATTGAAACCGAACTGACCTGGTCACCTGGTCATTAAAATGGTTAACTTCCTCATATCGAATCCAAAAGCACTGAAATTTGGCCAAGTTGGTACATATTCATGTGACGCAGACAGAGGGGTATAGAAATAATGTATTATTTCATTCTCAAAAAAATTTTGTATAATATGATTTAGGATTAACCCCTGCTATAGCAGCCACATTTCAGTGGGGCTAAGTAGAGAAACGTCTGTTTGCCAAGGAACCTGAGAACAAACCTAAAGAGCTTGAATTCTTCGTAGCTTTTTTCTTGCTCCAGTTGTTGTCTTGCGACATACGTGACCTTTTATTCTTCATCTTATGGTTTTTTGTATTACCAACAGCAAAAACAATGGTGTGCAGGTCTAAGCTTGGCAGCACTCTCTGTCCATTCCTGTAATTATTACAGTAAGAATCTGTTAAACTGAATTATTCTAATAAACTGAACAGTTAGGGTACCCTTGTTCAGTTTCTTGTACATTGATGCATTGCACTTCTATTAAACTGGTAGACGCTTGGGCATTTATGCCCACCATGTACCAGAGGTTTTCTGAAGTGCATAAAATTCAATTTCTGTTGAAGAAACACATTGGCAGGCTTTAGATTCAAATGGTATTTATTAGAATCATGTTGCTGAACCGCTTACAAAATTTTTAATCTAAATATTAAACAAATAATAATTAGGCTAATTAATGATTTAGCCTCTTCATTGCTATTATTGTCACCCAAAGTCAATATTGGAGTCCTCCGAATCAGAGTTCGTAAGAAGGTCTTGAATTTCCGTGTCATTAAGAAACCATGTGGGCTTCTTGCGCCCCTCTGCCATGTCTGAAAAGAGACATGAGCTCGCAGGTAGACATGAGCAACACACCCGCTGTGGTTGCTTAGTGGCTATGGTATTGGGCTGCTAAGCACGAGGTCGCGGGATCAAATCCCGTCCACGGCGGCCTCATTTCGATGGGGGCGAAATGCGAAAATACCCGTTTACTTAGATGTAGGTGCACGTTGAAGAACCCCAGGTGGTCGAAATTATTACGGAGTCCCCCTCTACAGCGTGCCTCATAATCAGATTGTGGTTTTGGCACGTAAAACCCCATAATTTAATTTTAGACATGAGCAACATAGACAGATATAAGATGGATAAGCTTTATTGTGCCACCTGTCTGGTACAAATAAAACCTGTTGTGCAATTTCAGTTCAACCAACTCCTATGTAAATAGCACAACCAGAGGGGTTTCATATTTGTGAATTAGGTACTTCAATGGCAAGGAGCAAGTGGAAATTGTCACACAACTTTACTAAGGCATGGCCAGGTGTGTGCACAGGCATCCAGACGAGCTGACTCTGGCGCCCCAGGGCTAAGCTGTTAAGGAACCAGCTGTTCAGTTTTCTGAGGTTCCTTAAAGTTCATTTTGAAGGAAATCTGCTGTTAACCTCTGTGGTGGCAATACTGCAGACACTCTGTGCTAGCCTGGTTTTTGATTGCTAGTTGAAAAACCTGAGCACTTGATTTCTTCCTCAGTCACCTCCTCCAGAGTTGATTGAGCACCCCATCCTCATCAGGCGGTACAAGGTTGTCCCTGCACCTAATCCATCTTCACGGACAGAACGTACTGACAGCTCTGTCTTTGCACCAGATAGGTAAGAAATGCTTCACTGCATAAGGTATTATTCTTGGTCATTAATACAGTTGAACCTTAATATTCGAAAGCAGATATATTGAATTATCTGATATAATGAAGTAAATCTAAAAAAAATGTTTTGCCAATATCAGCGGGTAATGAATACATAGTTATATAACATATATTCGATATAACAGTTATTTCCTTGTTGTACGTGACTTCGTTATAATGAGTTTTGACTGTAGTTGTGTGCATGCTTTTAGAGGCTAGTTGTTTTGTTTGTTGTATTCTGCTCACCCAGTGGCCGCACCGATGGGGGGGGGGGGGTTCGGGGGTTGTAACCCCCCCCCCCCCCCTGAGGCCGAGTTAACCCCCCCTTTTGTTTAACCACCTTTCTTTCCTTGTGCCCTTGAGTACTGCAACTAAGATGTAAGACACGCAATCATCTGCACACTCGCAAACTTGTGCAAGAAGCACATTTTTTGACAATTTCCCATGAAGAAATTGAAATTAGTGCTGTGTAGATAGTATTGGCAAACTAAGGCAAACTGTCAACCCCCCCCCTGGCAGAGAACCTGGGTGCGCTACTGGGCTCACCTCTTCAGGGGACACTCATGACAGCATATTCCAAGGCAGTATGTGGAAGTAGCCTAAACACATGCATTTAATACAATAAATTTTTTAAGTCTTTTGTTATAAACAAATTGTTTCTTGTACTTTATGAGAGTATAAGCCACTTTGAACTGCCAAAGGGTGCATTCAAATGCAGTTCCGCATTTTTGTGGTTTCACAATATGAGGTCTTCTCAGAAAGTTCAGTCTTTAAAAATACAGTTGAATCGTGATGTTACGAAGTAATATTGTTCTGCTTAAAAAATTTATTGAAATTATTATTTTCTCTAAGTGAGACTTTACTGTTTCAATGGTCCGAAGGACTCAACAGCTTCGTAACTTTTAGAACACTTGCGGTCGCTAAAACCCTGTTAGTAATTATTGAGGTATTTTTCAGCGTATTAGACGGAGACAAGAGAGTGGGCACACACAGCACAAGAGAGTGGGCACACACAGCGCTGTGTGTGTCCACTTTCGTGTCCCCGTCTAATATGCTGAAAAATACCTCAATAAGGCAGAACCAACTAGTCCAACAATCAACCTTGTTAGTAAACATTTATGAATCAAATCCTGCAAGAAACCAAGGCGAAAATTTTATTATCAAGGGAGCCAACCCCAACTGCGCATTGCTGGCAGTTCACAGATTCACTTGGGAGCCTGTGGACCACTCTGAAGCTTTTTGCTCTTGCCTTGCAGGTGCAGAGGCAGACTTTCTCTTAGTTTGCTGTAAATCGCCATATCCCTTATAAGCTACCATCAGCCAAGCACACACACATATGCTCTGGCTTGTAAGACTGCTGGCAGAGAATGTGTGTGGCAGGCAGCTGGCATGCCTGCTGTCATAAATATTTTGGCTTCCACTGCTCAAACACAATATTCCAAAGTTTTGCGAGACTCTTGGCAGTGCCAACATGTCAGTGACCAAAACTTACCCCCCATGGTTTCGTGATAGTAATACAATCAAGACGTACTGCTTCACTATTAGGCCTAGTGGTAAAAATACTGAGGAAGCATCTTGCCATGAAAAGTGTGGCTGCTGCATCATTTACAGCAGCTGTATTTGCAATTCGGTAAGCATGGATGGCATCAGAAAAAACCAGGGCATCCGAGTACTCCAAACAATTGAGTGACTCGGAAAACTCACCGGCGTATTCTAGAACGTCCCTCCACTCAGCCCTTCTACCTCTACTCAAGAAAGGGGGTGGTGGTGTTGCCCCTCAACAAAAGTTCATGATCTTCCACAGCAGTTCTTGAGAAGTGTAGGCCTCCATCAGTCAAGGGAGGTTGCTGTGCTCAACTCGGGGCAGTGGAAGAAGAGCTTCGAGTCGATTGTTTGAGAATGGGAGGTCAGTCAGCTACTTTGGGCGTATTTACCAGCATAATTAGCAAAATGACAACAAGCTGGCCTCAGTGTATTGTGGTATCATCATCATCAGCCTATATGTATGTCCATTGCAGGAAGAAGGCCTCTCTCTGTGATCTCCAATTACCCCTGTCTATTGTGGTATAGTTACTTGATTTAATGCACACTCTATTTAACACGCACCTGATTTTCAAGATCAGAGGTCAGACAAATGTCACTTCCTCATTTGGTAGCGTGCAACCTTATTTAAGCTGAGTGAGAATCTGTTCTGGGGAAATCTGCTTGCACAAGCCGTGCACGGCAATGCCAGGTTGCAGGTTTTTGCATGCAAATCAGTGTTGGTCAGTCAAAGTTTTCACACAGGTGCATGGGTTTTCATCTCAGCTTTTAGAACCACAAAAGAGAGAAAGAGAACTGCATAATATTTGGGCTTCAGAACCCACTTCCAATCAGCTTTTCTAAGCAGCACGGAAGTCAAGCCACCAATCCAATTTGATGCAAGGTTTAAAAAATAGTTCGGCAGATTTGAAAATGTTTGTGACAACATCTCAGTAATGTACTGTGCGGAGCTTACCTTCACCGTACAGATTTGAGCACTAGCACTGCAGTTATTGTTTTCAAATTACATGACCTGATATCGTGTGATAATCTTCAGTTTCATAAAAGTCATTTAATCCATGTTTTAGTGTGTGTTTAGTGTCTGTTTTAGTCCAGTTTAGTGTGTGTGTACTCCTTTCAAGTGTCATGTTGGCACTTGCTGCTGCCAAATTTGAACCTCATAATTATAAAGCACCAATAACACTAATCAATCACAATTAAAGCATGTTGCCTACGTTTTAAGACATTTCTGATTAGATCTGCACTGAAAAATCACTTAATAAATGGGAAGTTCGTTAGATTTCCATCTTCCCTTACTTTTTCATGAGTAATTTTTTATGGCACCAGTATTGTGTCATGCAGGTTCTCTCTTCATTGTTTCTCCCAGTTATGCATTACATCAGGCAAATTCCTATAAGTGGTTAAGTGGTGGTGTGTTCCAGGTACAGTGCATGTAAAACGGACAAATATAGTATACCATATCTGACATTTATTTCTGGATTGAGGCATAGTATCCACATTTGTAGGTTCAGTAAAGCAATGGAGAAATTAACTAATTTGTCTCTCCTGTTATTGTCTGTCTTTAATGATGCTGAAGCTGCAATAAATGGATAAAGGTTACATTTAAACGGACAGAATCAGCATCACTGCACACTTGCAGAAGCCCCGCTCAGCTTCGGTTCATTTGTATGCTGAGCGGGTAGCACGCTCTAATGTTAGGCCTGGTATGTGCACTGAATGTTTTTTCTTTTATGAAATACTTAAAAATATGATTTATATACGCCCCTGCCATTTTTACAGCTAGGCTACATGGCTAGATGGACGTTAGCAAGAAAAATTTCAGTGCTAATTTGGCTAATTACTTGAAATGTTCAAATAACTTGTTTGTTTTTTTCTTTATTCACTTTAGTGTGCATGTTGCAATTGCAAAATTGAAGCTGAGAAGTTGTGAAGTTATGTATGCTAGCAGAAATCTCAAGACTAGCACCACTTTTGAGATATCTATCCCCGAAATCTGCTAAAAATATGCATCTGTGTTCCAGTTATGATCGTCTTGAACTGCTAGAGGAATGCTTTTGGGAAACCTAACTGTTTTAAGAACAAGTAGTATCTCGAAAGTGTTGCGAGTCTAAAACTTCCTTCTAAGCAGACATGACGTCACTACTGCTCCGCTTCAATTTTACAACTGCAACATGTGGCCTAAAGGGAATACGGTATGTAAATATTTAATTAACACATTTTAAGTAATTAGCCAAATCATCAGTGAAAGTTTTCTTGCTGTTAACATCTGCCTAGCCACATAGATTAGCTTTGAAAATGACAGGGGCCTGTTCTTGCTTATAAGTGTTTCACGTGAGAAAGGAAGCCTAGTATAAAACTGCCTAATGGGCTTGACATTTGATGGCATAGCTAGAGCACTGCACGGGCCGATTTTTGCAGCCCGGGCCCGGCCCGGGCCCGTTTTTACATTGGGTGGCCCGCCCGAGCCCGATCAAAACTTTTATGGCGAGACCCGGGCCCGGCCCGGGCCCGGAAATAGTCTACGTTACCCGCCCGGCCCGGCCCGCCACCCCCTTACCTTAGGCCCGAGCCAGGCGCGAGCCCGGCTCGAAACCAGCCCGAACCCGGCCCGAGACTGAAAAATACATGTTTTTCAGAGTTGAGAGGCCCGAGAATAACTTGCTGCACGTTACATGCGCACCACCAGAAAGCCCGAGCCCGGCCCGGGCCCGCGTCAAAAAACCCGAGCCCAGCCCGGGCCCGGGTCAAAAAGCACACGCCATGCCCGAGCCCGGCCCGAGCCCGTGAAAAAACTGCTCTACCCGGCCCGGCCCGGGCTTTCGGGTAAGCCCGAGCCTGTGCATCTCTGGTTTGAGCTGACAACAAATAACCACATAAACCAATAAACCTAATTTTTTTATTTTATTTTTTTTTTTTTTTTGTCAGGAAGCAAACAACATGTCCAAAACGTTTTTACCTATTGTAAATTTCAAGAAAGCTTTTGTATAGCACCTGTGCATTTTTGCAGTATGCATTTTTGCAGTATGCATTTTTGCAGTATGCATTTTTGCAGTAACTCTGGTAGCACATTCATGAGATATTCGATTCATGCCTTCAGTTGACGTATGGTCTACTGGTCGATTGGTTCGATAAACCTGTTGCTTTGTCATGCCCATAAGTGTTTGGAGTGCCCATGGTAGAGGGGCCAACTTCCCAGCACTGTCCCTATTCCTCGGCACCTCCACTGCTTCACATTAACTCCGTACTATCTTGCAGCAAAGTTTCAAAGTGCCTAAAATGGAGTCATTTTTTGCTGAAATTAGGGCTTAGGAAGGTTGTGCTTAAATACAATGCCATTAACCTCGCCAGTGCTCATGATAGTGCTCCAGATTACCTTACTGAAGGCCTTAGACGTAGCACACCAAACATTGAATGCAAGAGCAACACTGAAGACACACATACACATGGCGACACAGAACACGCACATGTCCTGTGCTGCTCTCGTGTCCAGTGTTGGGTGCGCTATGCCTAAGGCGTTCAGTATGTCATACCAGCAAGGCCAACGTGCAACCTTAGCCAAATTACCACTCCTTCATAGTCATCTGTGTGACATGGGCATTTCTCTCTCTCTTTAGTCCTCCCTCTTTTTTCTTTTTTTGTTCACTTTACACAATTAATTGTTAATGGTGCAGGTCTTTCAAATGATTATTTTCATGAGCTCATTGAAAGGCTGACAGCTATTGCCTGAACGTGACTTGTTTTTAATGGCGTGTTTGCTAATATATTTTGCATATGATGCTTTTAAAGTGGCTGCGTTGTCTTATTCTCGTTTACTAACTAACAAATTTGATTTTCTTTTTTTTAGCAGTAACAGGAAAACAGCCTCTGTGACCAGGTACTACTTATTTTATCTTATTATTGCTTGCAGCTCTAAAGCTTTTCTCTAATACCCGTGTCACACGGGCACGCTTTGAAGGCCTTCCAGTCGACGGCCTTCGAAACGCCACAACTCTATTGACTCAAAGAAGTTGTCGCGAGTGCTACACGGCGCTCTTGAACGGCCGTTGAGTGGTTCAGGCGTTTCTCACAAAAATTGTGTGGCGCTACGGATCTTTAGTGTTGTTTTCATGTCATCAAAAGTTAAATAATATTAAATCCACTCAAAAGCACAGAAATGTATTTTAATAAATTGTTTATACATTGTTATAAATATATGTTTAGTTTTTAAGTTATTGAGTAGCGAAACTGTGGCAGGACGAACACAAGCACTTCGCTGTTGTCGAGAGTATGCACAGTTGGCACATTTCAAGCGGCAAAAATACTTTATTAAATAATTAATAACACTCGTACATACTATTTTTGAGAGCATTTGGTTTGATTTCTTTCTATTCGTGAGTACGAGCACACTGTGAAGAGAGGGCCTGTTGGCGCTGTTTCCGCTTCCGTTGCTCAAAGGCCATCGGAGTTGTAGGGTGCTCCATTGACTCGATAGACTATTGACTTGGCAGCCTTCGAAACCGCCTGTGTAACAGCTCGAACTTGACCTTTGAGTCGACGGACTATCGGTTGGAAGGCCTTCCAAACGCCCGAGTGACATGGGTATAATAGACTGGTTGGCGCTCTGAGTGTGTTGTTAGGCATTTTATTTCGGTTTACATATACGTATGGATTTCTTATATACGTACATACTATTGGCATCAAAAGTTTGTGAGTCGTGGGATCTGCAAAAAAGCTGAACAATAGACCTCTCCCTGTTTGCAAACTGCATGACATCACTGGAAGTGCCACTGCCATCTGCCACACCTCTGAAGTGGGCGCTGGTTGGCAAAAGACATTCAGCCAGCTGAAGTTCTCTGCGTAACAGTGCTGCTTGTATCTAAATTGCTGCATATTGCTATTTTTTGAAATGACAGCATCTACGAATTGTGTTTAGGAAGTAACCGTCCTCGTTTTACTTGCACAACATTGTGCTATTCCCCAGTGCATGGTTCGTTTAAGTCAGCATATGGTGATTTCATAAGAATGCCTCTTCTGGAGATCAAAAAGCCACAAAAATTTTATTTCTTTTGGAAGTCTACCACAGAAGATGCACATTTTCACGGTGTCAAAACGACACTTCATTTAAATGGCTGGTCTTAGGACAAAAAATTTACATTGCGTTAACATGAAGGTATTCAAGTTGTGTCCCACTTACACTGCAGTGTTAAAAGGTGTACAAGATGAACTTTGTCTGCAGCTATCAACCATACCCGTCATGGTGGCTCAGTGGAACCATACCCAGCAGCAGCGTATTAATTCTGATGTGGGTGGAATACAAAAATTATCATTATCGTGCTTTAAGTGCATGGTAAGAAGCCTCGGATAGTCAAAATTAATCCGGAGCTCTCCTGTACAGCATCCCGCATAAGCTACTGTACGGCTTAGGGATGTTAAACACCATAATTTAATTAACTTTAACTATTAATCACTGTCATGTGAATGCACAAAACGTACATTAATGCATGATTTATTGCACCGTAACTTCGCTGTGACTGATGTCCTCCAACGTGTCTGCTGCCTCTCTTTGCTGCTTTCAACTCATGATCGCAGTTTAAAGTTCCTGCCGTGTAAGTAAGTATAACAATAACGAAAACAAGAAAGTTCACTGTTTTACTTAAAGACCCATGAGCGATTTCCTATTAAACGGTAAAATTTCAGTGGGTCTCTTGTGCATTCCCCATGGAGAAGCGTATAGTACACACAGCTTTGACAATGGTAAAAGCATGCTAGCAGCACATGTACATTCCCTGTGGCGAAGAGTACGCTGTTCCAGCAATGATAAAAACATGCTAAGAGTTCATTTACAGTCATACTTTTCAGCTCATATATTATACTGAAATGAACATTTTTTTCTGGACACTGTGCAGACGGCTCGCAGATCGTCACGTCTCATTCATTTTCATCTATACACAAATGGCAGGCCTTGAAGTTGTGTCAACCTCTGATCACTGTGTATGGCCCTATTGCACACAACGCATGTAAACATTTTCGCAAGTGAGACCCATTGCTAATAAATCGCACAGTAAATCACACACGCACAATGTGGTCCATTTCTTTATACAAAGATGAGGCAATATCGTCGCTGTTTTTCGCCGCACACTTTATCACACCACAACAAACATGTCACATTTTCGCAGAAAAGCCGATGTCGCTGCTCTTCATCGCACAGTCAATCACAGACTAACACGTTGTTCACTTCCAAAAGTAAAAAAAACAGCGTTGTCAATTTTAATGCGGTTTACGTCACACGGATGTTCTCCAGCACACAATACTGTTAACCTGGCTGACAAGATCATTGTGAAAGCTCAGGCAAAAAAAAAATGTTTTTAATAAACGCGTTTATATGCTGTGCACCCGCACCAAGCACTGCATCACTAGGGAGCCTTGACCACTCGACTGCAGCATGCCAACAGCCAGCGACAGCTCTTTTGCCTACCAGGGCCACTGGGCATGTTGAGGTGATGTCACGTTGTGATGTAACCAGCGCTGTATGATGTACCCTGGGAGAGGTCTATTCTGCAGCCTGGAATTTAGATTTGCAGCCTGCTTAAGTATATGCAGCAAACATAGTTTTGCACTTTTTTGTTCTCTGTAGACAAAATGGCAGTTGAACCTCAATGTAACAAACACATATACCAAAGTAAATCTGAAAGGTGTCTCACTGATACTGTATCAGCATGTAACGAATCTATGCTTATAATGAATGTCATGATATAATGAAGGCATTTTTGTGTCTGATGCAGCTTTGTTATAACGAGGTTCAGCTGTATTGAAAACATTGGACTTTTTTAATTTGCACCCCATAAGCTTTAGGTGGTATTTTTAAATTTACATGTTGTTTACAAACTATTTGGGTTACATACGAGGTGATAATTTTTAAGCTTTATGGAATTTTAATAATTGCCTGTGGCGTATAGCATAAATCTTGTCCTTGAGCTTCAGTTCGAAGAGGCAGACATTACTAGCACGTAAAATCAAAACACTTATTCAACTAATGAAAAAATTGACTAATTAACTTCTTAATTAATTGATTTACGGCACATATTGCAATTTACGAATTGTAGCCAGCGAGCTTGCAAGACATATCCACTTGAAATGAATTTCCTGGATGACACCATTTGCGAGATATTTCCAAAAGTGTAGGACAAAATACATGGGCGTTCCTTCAATGCATAAAAGAGCATTTTGTTAAAAAAGTGGAACAGTAAATTTTTATGCCGAGTTTGATGGCACATATCTTGAAACTGGTGTCATTCTGTAAATTCATTCGAAGTGGGTACACCTGACAAGCTCACTGGCTACAATTAGTAAATTGCAATATGTGTCGTAAAGTAATTAACTAATTTAATTAGTGAATTTTGTTAATTAGTTGAATATGTGTTTTGATTTATTGTGCTACTAATGTCCGCCTCTCTGAATAATCCAGCTCAAGGACTAGAATTATATTATCTGCAACGGACGATTTTTAAAAATTATGTAAAACTTAAAAATGATGACCCCGTATACATGTACAAAAGTTTGTGGACGACAGCACCAGCAAAAATTTTTCGTATATTCAAGCGCAGCTCCGCGGCCTGGAATTGGTTTAATACAATGTATTCGTCAAACACGCGTGCGCTCCTAATTTCAGCCAGAATGCCCAGGCTGCGAAACAAAAATTAAATATTGCGGCACCTTTGGTCCCCAAACATTTAATCGCAACTGTACATAGTGCCTATATATTGTGATTCATAATTAGTGATCACTTGGATGTTATTCTAAAAACGAAATTGAAATGGGTATTTCGATGTCTTTTGCATGTACAAAGCTTGCTTTAATCATGAAAACATTAATTATTAGTGGTGAACTATTGCTTTACACCTTATGTGCCCATGCTGGTGCTGAAATATAAACCTCGGAGGAATACCCTCGAATGTAGAAAAGCACTAGCACAATTTTAAAGACAGATTGTGACAAAAGAAGAAGAAAAAAAAATATTGGCTGTAAGCTTCTCACTGTTTAAACAGAGGCATAAACATTGTGTCAGTGCTATTTTATACATTTTCATTTAGGCTGCGTATGCATAATTAGAAGGGTATCAATAAGACCTTAGAGACAATTACTTTATCTGTGCAAGAAAATGCTGACTGGACAGCATTACCACAGTACAAGGGACTGGGCTTTTGTTTTCTTCTTTCCTTTCTTGTTCATGAATATTGTCATCATTTGTGTCATGTTTGTGCCATGAGATCCACAACGTGGCTCTAATTGTTCAGTCTAGTAATACAAGAACTGATCGTGTAGTAATTATTAAAGCTTTAGCTATGATGCATAATGTAGATATTGCAGCAGTGGGAATGTGGGTTATCCACCCACTCTTTTTGTTCATTATTCTAAGGCATCACTTAGCTCAAATCAATCTGTTTTCTGGACCTCGACAGAGGTATTATTTAAGTATCTATTACAAATTTGTTCCTGGCTTTGTGCTTACATAAAGTCATAAGGTGATATCTTGCAACTATGTTGCTTACCTAAGATATGGTATGGTAAACTGTGCTGCATTAATACCTATTATATAGAGTTAAAATTGGTGCAGTGCTATCAGCCTCTGAAGTTTCTTTTCACTTTGTGTGATAAAAAAGACCCTTTGCTTTTGTTCTTTTGTCACAGCATCAGCCCCACTTTTTTCTCTCTCTAAAGTGCTGTATACATGTTCATTGTGGATTCACCTCACGGATGTTATGTTTATTGTGAAACTTCACATTTCAGGCTAGATTTTTTTTTCTTTTCCTGTCTTGTTACCAAGTTGCACATTGTTACATGTCAATCAACAATGCAACTTGCTACTGCTTTTACACTTTACCTACATCTTGCTCTGCCTCAGCCTGCCGAGTGTACCTGGGAAGCCACAAAGCACACAGATGGCCAGGGCACTTGTGCCCTCAGTGTTTGCAAAGCAGAACTCGGTGGTGTCACCACACAAATCACATGGAAAAAAGAGTCGTGACAGCACAGGACTTACCCTGAGGCGCAATTCTGCTGCATCACTGAGCTCCCAGCATGAGGAGAAGTCTCAGTCTCAGTGGTACGACCTGCCACCGACTACTGATAAAGGATCAGAGGCACCCATCATTGAACTGAATGAACAGGTGAGTTTTCTTTCAGAGCACGTTATTAGCAAATTATTGTCTGCTGATTATAAACGTCATTAAAAAATTATTGTGTGTGAGGGGAAAAAAAGAAAAGCAGTATTTCCAACTTTCATGTTAGTTGTCATGACATAATAGTATACATTGGTGTTGTGTTCAGTGATTGACCCCATAATTCCTAGCATGTTTTATGTAGCCGCCATGTTGACAGCTTGAAATGCCTCTAAGATTTGATGGTGGTAAAAATAAAAATGTGGGCAAAGCACAGATGCTTTCATTTATATTTTTGCGATGTTTTTTTTAATTTACATGTAATGTTAATTTGAAATTGAGAATATGCCGCAACATATGTGACATTAAAGGGCATTACAAGCAGGCAGAAGCATTTGTGTACACTCAAATTATCTTTTTTATGCTATAGACTTGACAGATGTTCCAGAGTCTAATTACAAAGACTATTCAGCTCATAATTGAAATTTCAAATATTCAGACATCCCCACTGGTCATGTACAAACACATTCCACACAAAGCTGATGAAAATTGGAAACTTTGCCATATAGATGTGAAACTGCTGTTAATCAGTACCGTGGAAGTGAAAATTTTCATCCACCTGACAAAAGCATGAGGCGACAAAGGAAGCCCATGTAGGTTTCTAAATAAAAAAAAAAAAGTTCGCAGTTGAAGATAACTTCGTCCTGGTTCAGGGATCGAACTTGGAACCAACGCCTTTCGGAGCAGTCGCTCTACCATCTGAGCTAACCAGGAAGCTAGCAGATTGCAGGCAAGGCTGAATTAATCGGCAGCTCAAAGCATAGGGACACTGAATATGGCAAATCAGTTCTACAAAAATTTGCAAGGGGTAGGAAGGTTCATGAAAGGGAAAATTGTCATCCGACAGTTTCTTCTTCTTTCTAGAGGTTTACGTGCCAACACCAGTTCTGATTATGAGGCACGCCGTAGTGGAGGGCTGCGGAATAATTTTGACCACCTGGGGTTCTTTAACGTGCACTACAATGCAAGCACACAGGTGATTTTGCATTTCGCCTCCATCGAAATGCGGCCCGCTGCAACCTCGTGCGCAGCAGCGCAACGCCTTAGCTAATTGAGCCACCATGGCAAGTCCGACAGTAGCACAACAATTTTTCTTTTCGTGAACGTTCCTCCACCTTGTGGATTTCAGCAGAACTGATTTGCCAAATGAATGCCCTGGTGTGATAGATACATGAAAAAAAAAAGTTTTCATGGGATTCTTAGATTTTATGTGGCACCAGAGCATGCACTCATTCTGCTTTTTTTTTTTTTTTTCTTTATGTCAGCTCACTCCTCATCGTCCCTTAAGATCAGAAGCGGAAAAGAGGCACAGCAGACCTTCCAGTGGCCAGTTCAAGCTCCCTCCTTCAACACCACCTTCTCAAGGTGATTGGACATGGAAATAGTCATGTTTAGCATCCAGCATTGCTTGTTGTGCAGTTGCATTTGGTTTTACCTTGCTTATACATAAAGCTGAGACTCTTTTTTTTTATTATTAGGTTCTGCTTTGCAGTCCATTAAAAATCAAAGGGACAGCCAGACAGGTGTTTCAAGGCTCATCACTAGGGCCTGTCTCCATAGAAGGCAGTCCTAGACACTTGACAGCATTTCAATAGTTTGGGAAACTGAATCATTCACTGCTACAGTTTAATCAAACAACAGTTTACACAAAAATGTATAACACATAAGATGTACCCCACTAAGATGTACCAAGTTTCTTTTAAAATACGAAGCATTCTATACTGAAGCTAACTCCATGTTGTGAGTAGCCACCTGAAGAAACCTCCAGTATTTATTTTGTGTTCTTTAACTAATTAGTAATGATTATCTAACAATATAGCGGGAAAGACTTACAGTCAGCATGTCAGTACTATGTCTTTAGAGTACTTCTGAAAACATATATATCAGTGGTTTGGGTGTACCATCTGTAGTGTCACTCTTTTTTTTTTTTTACTGTTTTTTTTTTTCACTTTTTTTTTTTTTTTCAAATTTAATGGTGGTCTACCGCTTTCGCACTACGGCAGTGCTCCTCTCAAATACACAACAACTGGATTAATTCTGCCCATGTAATGGTCAGTCTCGCTCATAAATATGATATTCGTGCCACTGCTTTGGTTGGCCTAACGCAGCACATTGATAGCCTATGATGGTTTGCGATAACTTGGCTTTCGTAGATTGCTTATTGCTGTCACAAACTGTGGTGCACTCAGGCTAAAATTAAATTATGGGGTTTTACGTGCCGAAACCACGATCTGATTATGAGGCACGCCGTAGTGGGGGACTCCGGAATAATTTGGACCACCTGGGATTCTTTAATGTGCACCTAAGTCTAAGTACACGAGTGTTTTCGCATTTGGCCCCCATCGAAATGCGGCCGCCGTGGCCGGGATTCGATCCCGCAACCTCGTGCTCAGCAGCCCAACACCATGCACTCAGGCTAGATGCGAGGCTCGCCACTAGCACCAATTTAGCAGCAACGCCAAGATAAATGCTGATCAAATAGATACCGCTAGGTTAGGCATGGAGCATGCATAGTTTGTTTCCAATGTGTTTGAGAGCAGTGGTGCTGTGGGGTGCAAGTGGGAGGCCCGACTGGCTTGCTTCAAATAATGCATTGAGTTGCACAAGGCATTGTGCAACTCATTGTGCTCTTGTGCAACTTAGTGCTATTTTGCTGCCTGAAGGGCTAACAGCACCAAGTGTTCCCCGTGCTTCTTTGGTACAATGCTCATAAACAGCACTTTTCTTGGGTGGCTTTGCAGACGCTCCTGAGCCCATTCAAGCATCACTAGGGGTCCACAGTATGTGAAATGCTACTGTAGACTGAGCAAGATGAATCAGGGATCCGAGGAGTTAGGTTTTTTGGCGCAACCATATGAAGTCAACATTAGGAATATTTTTATTAAGAATATGAAGCTTTTAGAAAATTTAACCATCATTAATTCTACATTTCAATATTTAAAAATACTATTAATTTCTCCTATGTTTTCTTTGGCAGGTGAGTTGTCTGCTCCTGAGCTCACATGCTACGTGGTGATGCCTGTGGTTGAATCAATGTTCCACATCTGCCATCATGGTCATGAATAGCACTGGCTAACATTCCCAGGGTTAGGTTTAGTACCTGTACACAAATGCTGTATTATACTCGTGTAAGAGTTGCACTTCTTTTTTACGATTTTGTCAAGATGCAGCCCTTGCACAGGGGCAGGCTATGTCAGTCCATGTTCTCCAGCTGTGTGTGATCCCCGTGGTTTCTTTGTACCAAAAAACGAAACGCTATTCTTTTCACAATGAAGTTATTTGTTCCTATGAGCTCCTCTTTCTGTATGGACCACTAACGTACACAGTTTTTGTTCACGCTGAATTTGTGGCCGGCTTCATGCTTGCCGTCACGCTGATCAGTGTACACAACCTTTATCTTGAATGCAGCACCTTCATTGTCGGACACTTTCTTCTGGCAGCTAGCACGAAAATACACCTGGCCAAACTAACTCTTAGAGGGGCATTCGCATCTCTTATTCAATGTTTTTTAATCTTAAATTTTGGGCTGAGAAGTTGAGTTGCAGCTCTTACACGAGTGCAGCCCTTACTCGAATATATATGCTACTTGAGAAAAGCGGACAGAGGGCCAGTCACTACCATAGCTCAAGTTGGTAAAGCATCATATCCATCACATGGAGGTTGCGAATTTGGCTCCCACCAGCAGCAAGTAATCTTTTCTTTCACTTCCCTTTCCTTAATTAAGACTATGATGCTAATGCTAATTTAAGAGGAAGCTTTAGCATCAAATTTGGTTTGGTGGTTGCCGAGAAAGGCGAGTTCTCTTTTCCCATGTATTTAGGTAGGAGCCCCTGAGCTAAAGCTTCCTCTTAATCCTCAGTCATAATTGATTCCAAATTTCCATTAAAAAGGCAGTTAATTTCTGCTATGCTTTCCTTCACTTCATACTTTGTCTCTAGCTGTCTTTCATGCAGTGCTGTCTTTGCAGCAGCTGGAGGGGCAACTACACCAAGCTTGGCTACCGCTACGAGCTTCCCCATGTTTCCAGCCAGCTCAAGTGTGCCCACTTGCTCACCAGAACCTCCCCCTGAGGTTGACAGGCCACCGCCTCTCCCTCAGAAGCAGGCGTATGCTGATTACACCAACGTGACAGAGGATACACCTGCATTGCCAGCACGCAAGCCATCCCTCAGCATTCCTGGCATGACAAAGAATCGAGTGAGTAGAAATTTATTAATTATAATGGCAGCAGTCATTTATTATGATACTGAGTAGCACTGGGCAATCAATAGACAGTTTTAGCCGAGTTGTCCACTCTGCTCACATTTCACCCACTCAGGCACTGCAGAGAACTGTTGATTTCATATGTTTCATAAGTGCATCTCGCAGAGATGCAAGCAGCGTGCTGTAAGCATGGCTGCAAAATGATAAAGAAGCCAAGTGAACACACTGTAGCACTTTGCTCAATCAGCTCTGATGCAGAGCAAGGACCATGTTTTGTCTTCCACTGATGGCATGAGCATTGTACACATGCGTGCTAGCGTTCCCACTGAGTACCTGTGTGCAAATTGTAAGGATATACCAACCAGGATGAAGTGTACTGTAAACACTAAGGTAAAATTTTATAAAATTGTTTGTCATCAACTTTATTTCAGTAGTCAACGAAATACGATTGCATATGGCAATATATTTTCATTTGCAAGTCAGATTTTCTAACCACCGCACCACGGCAGTTCCGTTGAAGTGATGGATTATACAGCCCATTACCTGCTGTGGTGGTTCAGTGGCTAAGGCGTTGTGTTGCTGAGCACGAGGTAGCGGGATCGAATCCTGGCCGCAGCGGCCGCATTTCTATGGAGGCGAAATGCAAAAATGCCTGTGTGCTTGCGTTGTAGTGCACATTAAAGAACCCCAGGTGGTCAAAATTAATCCGGAGCCCTCCACTACGGCATGCCTCATAATCAGAACAGGTTTTGGCACGTAAAACACCAGAAAGAAGTAGTATGCAGCCCATTCCTGGAAGGAAGGTTCGCAAGAGGAAAGAGTCGCCTGTAGCAGAATTAGAAGCTATCACTGTTGAATGACAGCGTCAGAATGCGGAAGGGTCGTGTACAATCGAGATTCGGCAACCCCTTTGAAAAGCTCAGTGTTTGTCAGGCAGTTAAAATGTCTCATTATGGAACTTTCATGCTGTCTCATTGTGCAACCACATTTCATGCTCTCTCGTGCAACTAGATTTTGTGCCCTCGTGGCTTCTGGCATTACATGTTGTTTGTGCTCCTAAATAAATTGGTGCCAACTCCTGAACTAGGCATTGTTTAAGTATCACGAATTTGCATGTGTTTTTCATATTAAAGGGCAGACAATGTGCAGAGACGTAAGAAGGAACAGAGAACACCAGTACATGAGCACACAGGGCATATTTCTTGTTCTTGCACATCACTGCATGTCCTTCACTGTGAAGTATTACACTCTCGAAGAGCTAAGGTTGGCGCTAGTTGGTTGTAAGTGGTGAGTGATTGCAGCACGCTACTGTGAAATAAGACGCTTGGACACAAAGAAAGGACAAAGGCGACACCGGACAAGCGCTTGTCATTCAAAATATTACTCTCATAACACGCAGTTGTATTGGGTGTTCGTGCATGTAAAAGATATCTTGGCAAACTTGTCTTTATTTCAGCCGCAACCCCCTCTCCCTGCCAAGGAAGGTAGTAAGGAGGGAACACCAGTATTGCCGAAAAAACCTGAACGGCCACCAACAAACCGAAATTTGAGTTTTCCCCAGGAGGTCGCCAAGAAGATGAGCCGGACTGCATCAGAGGCCACAGAGGGTTGAACTTTTTCGATTTTGAGGGAGAGAGTGTGGGAAGGAATTGAGAAGTGGTTGCACTTATGACATGCTTGTTTCAAAGCGGTCATGGCAGACGTATCATGTGTCATTGTTCATTCAGTATCAAGTGTCATTTTTCATTGACGTGCTGTGTAAACAAGGTTTTTAGATATTTGTTTGCGATGGCAAGACTACATTATTAAGAATTTTAGCGAAGTCCAGAGGCTTAATTTTAGACAACAGATTCTAGTGTAGTGGCGTCACTAGGAGGATGCAGGGAGGATGCAACCCGTTCGGGTTGCTAGACTTTGGCAGAGGCAACATGCACAATGATGTGCTGCAAAAACTAAGTGTTACTACAAATGCCCATACTCAGATCGGTGATGTGCCAAGCTGTCACCTCGCATGCTGCAAATCTTAGTGATACCTCTGTTTTAGTGACTTACTGTGCTGAATTGTGTTCAAGAAAGTTGCTGCTATACTATGTTTTATATCAAGGATTGCATGGCATAAATGGTGTTTATAAAACCAGCTGTATGAATGAATACTAGCTTTGATCTCTGTATGTGCCAATGCTTGATCAACCTGTGTGTCTTAGTACCCTGTGGGTGCTTGGCCACTGCTTAGTGTTATTGTGTCCCTGTGCCGTTTTTGTCATGGTGCCTGCCACAGCTGCATATTTGCTCAAGGTCATGCTTTGCTGTCCTATATAAAGTGTAGTCATACTTACTGTGCATACACCATTTTAAGGCATCCTTGACTTTACACTTAATGAAAAAGGACATGTTTTGTTGTTTAACTGTTGAATGGCATTATTGTACCAATAATTTCTGACGAATTCAGATTGTTTTGATGCTACCAGTTGCCGCATCTCATTACAACCTGAAGTGTGGCTCACCTGTATATATTCGTAGGCGCAGAGCTTGCTGGCATGTGTGCAACAATATATAAGAACACAATTCAGAACTTGACTGTTGTGAAGGCATGTTTTCTTAAAAGATTTTTAAATATACACAAGTACCTTATTGTTTGCAGTCTTAGTGTGTTTTGTATGTTTATACCTGTGAACTAAAATGAACCTTATATGGTCATATGCATGTGTACACAAGTAGCTTTGTCTGTAGAAATGAGTAACATTGGCCTGTCTATTGTGCACATTTTTAACTATAACTTTACACATTTGTGCAAGCCCTTAAGAGCTTTATTTGTGCATAGATCTTATATTGTATCCTAGGCTTGTAATTTGTACAGGAGGAGCCTGCTTGACGTCAGTGTCTTGTCATTGTGCATTCCTGTATGAGGTGCTCCTTCAAATGCAATACTAGTATTAAATCTATATTGTGAATTGTCTGCTGTTGTGTTCTATGGCCTGGTGGGGTGTCATTAGGAATATACAAACATTCCATAAAATTACATGTTGGTAAGGGCCGTTTAAAAAGCCCTGAAGCAATTTTTGTTGAAAAACCTTGATTACAAAATTCTCGGGCATTATTCAATGATTTGATTGCAAGGATTCTTTGAAAGGGTGAAAATTCAGAGGGCTACAGCTTTTTGAAGCAATACAAAAACAGCAAAGCTGATCAGTTAGGTAACCTTTTCTTCTATGCTTTTCCTGACCCCATCTTGGCTCCAGATGCATGCGCTCTGAGGATGTGAGCCTATGTCAGAGCACCAAGTCTTTACATGTTTTTGGAGGGTTAAAAAAAAAAAATAACGACCCCCCAGCTCCACTTTCTGACATCCTCTGTGCACACCAAGAATTTTTTATCAATAGGGCAATCATCACAATTGCGCATTGCAAGACGAAAAAATGTGAATAGAATTTGGGACAGACCTGATGGAGAAGCATGTTAAAATAGAAGTAGGAAATCAAAGCAGAATTGTTGACTAAAGTTAGTCTTACACAACCGAAAAACTTTTCATACACCCTTATGGGGATGACATTCTTCAAGCTTTGCTTTGTAGGGGCCCAGCAATCCAGATTGAGCACTTAGTTTTTATTCACTGTTAGCATAATATCAGAGCAATACCTCAGCTGCCATACAGCACTCAAGAAAATATGCGAGAAAGCAATGTGCTTAAGTCAATATATTTTTTTTCTGAAAAGCAAGCAAAAGAATGTGTGATCATACTGTGAAGTGCACCTTTATACAAGTGGACCTTTTGAATTGGTGATACTTACTTGTAGAATGATGTGCATACATATCAATGTACAAATGAAACATGTTGCAGTCATTGTTACTGAAGGCATTAAATTTCAGCAGAAATGCCGTTGCGACATCTGTGAATAATTATATGCTGTCTGCCCCAATTGAGGTTTTTAATGAAACAGAGAAAACTGTAAATAGCTAGAACAAATTCAGCATTAGTATCCATATTTTTGTGCTTGACATGCTTTGAACACCAGCAATACAATGGCTGCCTTGTGCTCATCTGCAAAGGGCAACTCCCAGCATTTTTTAATCATGAGGTGATGATGGCTGTATATTTATTTGATACTACATACTACAGGCCACACATGGGAGCTAGAGCATGGGTGAAGAAACAAACAATGCCAACCAGACATACAGAACTGAAATAATGAGAATACAATAGAAAACACTTATTACATTGAAACAACAACACATCTTCAAGCTTGCGGCAGAAACAACTTTCAATTACCATTCCTATCAAAAGTGGTGGCAATACATTCCACTCGTGCACCGATCTTAAAAAAAAAAAAAAAAACTCTTTCACAATGACATGGGTCATTCTGATGTGGGACTAGGTAGGTACCGCTGTTCGAAGAAACTCTTTGACGCCGACTTGGAGCACTGGGTATGTGCCACTAGCTCTGTGCGGGTCTTCAATGAACCTCTTTGATGCCAAGTTGGGTAACTAGCTATGTGCCACTGGGAATGTGCTGCTCTACAATGACAAAAAAGATCCCTTAAATTTCTCCAATCTTGGAACGGAATCAAACTCGCATCACAAGGGTTCCTCAAGGACAGCAACCTGATGCATTAGCAGGCTGCACCATGAATGCACTGGACATGTGCCTCTCTTCAATGAACCTCTTGCCAACTTGGGTCATTGAATATGTGCCACTGAGAGTGCAGCAAGCGAGGAAACAAATCTCAAAGTTTGCAGGCACCGGCATGCTACGCGTCTTGTCTTGGAGGCCACGTGCAAACTTTCCGGCAGTGCCACTACATGGCGCAGTGTGTTCGGAAAGAAGCGCGAGAGAGGCGCCCGGTTGCCACATGACTTATTTCTCTGCATTTTGGAGGCGACGTGCAGGCTTTGCGGCAGCGGTGCTAGATGGCACCAAGTGTTCTTAGGGAAGCGCGAAAGAGGAATCCCGTTGCAGTACACACCTCATACGTAGCTCGTTTCAACGGTGGCAATAAACTGTTTCACTATATTGATTTAATGCTAAATGCATTACCGTCGACAGTCATCGTGAGATGGATTCTGCTGCCATTTTTTTTTTAATTACTGAACAGCTCTTAAAGTCGTTGAGTCAAATAATTAAATGAAATTGGAACTTCCTTCAAAGTAATTGTTGTCTGAACACATTTACTATTCATGGCACCATGACGATATCAACTGAAAGGTGCTATTTAATCATACTTTATCATCTTTACAACAAATCTCGGCAAGCAGTAGGCAATCGTTGGGGAAAAATTGGCCATGTAATTTGGTTGTGTAAGCAAAGATTATTTATTTTTAAAAAAAAGCAAGAGCCGGAGTATGGAATCTTCCGGTGCACCTGAGACAACCGGAAATACTACAGATTGAGCTTTATCAATGGAAACAAACTGCTTATGATTTGTAAGACAAGACTCTAACCATTTTAGAAGGTTTTAGTTCTGCAATACCTACTCTAATTTGTACAATGACTTATGGTGTGTAACCTTGTCGAGCGCCTTTGCAATATAAAAGAACACAGCATCAACTTTCCCATCACTATCAACAATGGCAGCAAATTCATGATTTGTATGTATACACAGCTGTTGAAAATCCAAGTCGAAATCCATGCTGGTTATTTGCAAAGAATGTTACTAATTCAAGGTACGTAACTAGATATTTGAAAATAAAGTGCTCGAGAACCTTGCTACAACTGCAGAAGACCGGCCTGTAATAAGCAACTTTACTCTGCAACCATGATAATGTATAGGCACAAGTTTAGCAACCTTCGATTTGCATGGTAACTTGCCCATCTGTCAACTAAGTACAATATATATTTCCAGAGAAATTTCAAACACCATTTGGCATACCTCTGTAAAAACACATTAGGAATTTGATCAGATTCACATGTTCAAATGTAGCAAGCTATCAAACATTCCCTTGGCACTAACAATCTGCTGGTGAAAATAATTTAGTTGTGAAATTTGAAAATTATCGGCAATCTGTACAGAGAAGACGAAAGTACTGATGGCACCAGCAATACCTTGGTCATAAGTAAGCGTGTGATTGATTAGCCAGCTTTTTTTGTTGTTGTTGTTGAACACATAAAACTTCATTGGGTTTTCGTTCAGAAGTTTGCTCAAATTGAAAGTGAAGAAACAATACCTTCATGTAATATGAGGGTACGTAACTCGTGCCAAAGCACTGAGATAATGTTCGTAAGTCTGCGTTTTTGTCATTTCACTCAGCTAATCTTATATATTTAGTGCAGATTGTAACATGCCACCCGTAGGCTACGTTTTTTTCCTTTTTCCAACTGTTAATGCACAAGTTATCCATACAAAGCATTATAATATGCTTAAAAAAGCCACAGCATGTCTGTTGATTTGTCTCCTACATGACCTAAAAACATTTCATAGGATGCTTCTAAATGGCAAAGTACATCAACATCACTTGCATGGCTGAAACTGCAGTGCCGTTTTACAAGTGCTGTCGATTTTGATGAGAAGGGTATGCCAGACAACTGATGAGTGGTCAGATATGCCATTTTTAACCATAACTTTTTCACTCATGCAAGCACTTTGAGACTAAACACAAGATCAAGCTGTGATTTGCTACAATTTGAGACACGTGGCACATTTGACATAAGTTGTAACAAAAATAATATCAACAGGACGTGAGTGTACACAATTTCCATGTGACATTCCACTATCACAATCAATATTGAAGATTACAATTGCCAGCCAAAATTATTAACCTGGACTGTTTTTTACTTGACTTTAACAAACTCGAATAAGATTTCCAATGTGAAAAGACTAGTCTGGAAGACCTGTAAACATCACCTATAAAAACTGTTGGCAAACCGCAATGCACGGTTGCACAGACCACTTAAGAATCACAATTGCTACGCTCAACAGAAGTACACAGAAGGGTATCTTTGAGAAGTAATGCAACCCCTCCCCTTCTGGAACTTTGGTCGCACGGAACATGTTACAGCCACTTGGAAAGACATCGAAATCGGGTATCTCCAGATGCAACCATGTTTCCGTTATAACGTATGTCCAGATCCTATGCAAGCAAAACACTTTTGATTTCAGTGAACTTCTTGAAAACACTGTGTGCTAATGTTTAGCAGTGTAACAGGGCATTATGCCTACCAGTTAGATTTGACACCTATTTATCTGAGCTGCTGTTGAGATTACTCCAAAGTTTACCAATCAAAGATCTGAAAAGGCAACCTTCATTCCATATATCGAGACACGCCAGTTTATCAAACTCAACTTTATGAAAGCAGTCGTAGTACCTGGAGGGTAACTTTCTGCACCGTGTTCGTTCCCACTCACGTCTAGTTCCCAAGTCCATCCATAATAAGTGCTGAAAGCTCTCACACGTAGTTGACAGATGCAGTCGCGGAACAAAAAAATGGCCACATTATATTTCTTGTTTAAGTTTCTTGCGACTCTCTCCTTTCACTGTGCAAAATCACTTTTCTTTTCTTTTTATATATATTATGAAATAATTTAAGTTTACCAACAACAAGTGCACTAAAATTGAAACCATGCTGTGTGGTGCCATTCAAGGTGAAGTATCAATGACGTCTCGGACGTTATTGCCAGAACTTTTGCATGCATAGTGTCTGTTAGAGTATACTTTTATACTATGTCCAGGAGCTATGCGGCAGGAAAACAGGGCGCCATTTTGGTAAGTATGTGACACTCGAAGCTGTTCAGTTGCAGCAGCACTGACATCTCATGCTGCGGCAGAAAGGAAGTTAGGTTGCTTTGGAGAGCTGGTGCACAGGTATTCACATGCGGCGGTGCTGATGTCAACATTAAATACTGGGGCATCGTCCAACTCCCGCACTCCTGTCTAGGCGGCATAGCTCAGTGGTGATGCCTCTGCACATGAGGCAGAAGTTGGTGGGGCTCGGTGAATCAGATATCTACATCTATCTTGGCAAATATCTACAAAGATTACACAGCTACCTTGGTTCTCCACAAGAAAAGTAGAAAGTTACCTATCAAGAAAGGGGTCAGGTGAGGAGACACAATCTCTCCAATGCTAATTACTGCATCCTTAGAAGAAATATTCAAGCTCTTAGAATGGGAAGGCTTAGGAGTAAGGATCAACGGTGAATATCTCGGCAACCTTCGGTTTGCAGATGACATAGTCCTACTCAGCAACAATGGGGACCAGTTACAAGAAATAATTGAAGACCTTAAGCGAGAAAGTGTAAGAGTGGGGTTGAAGATTAATTTGACGAAGACAAATATAATGTTCAATAGCCTGGCAAGGGAACAAGAATTCAGGATCGCCAGTCAGCCTCTAGAGTCTGTAAAGGAGTAGTACATTTATCTAGGTCAACAAATTTAAGGAAACTGCCGCCGATTTTGTATGCCCCTCCTCTCTGTAATGCCTCTAGCCCTGAGAGTACCGAAATAAATAAATAAATAAATAAATAAATTGCTCACAGGGGACCCTGATCATAAGAAGGAAATTTATAGAAGAATAACATTGGGTTGGAGTGCGTACGGCAGGGATTGCCAAATCCTGACTGGAAGCTTTCTACTGTCATTGAAGAGGAAAGTGTACAATCATTGCATTCTACCAGTGCTAACATATGTGGCAGAAACTTGGAGTTTAACGAAGAAGCTCGAGAACAAGTTAAGGACCGCACAAAAAGCGATGAAACGAAAAATGTTCGACTTATCGTTAAGAGACAAGAAGAGACCGGTGTGGATCAGAGAACAAACGGGGATAGCCAATATTGTAACTGACATTAGGAGAAAAAATGGAGCTGGGCAGGCCATGTAATGCATAGGATGGATAACTGGTGGACCATTAGAGTTACAGAATGGATACCAAGAGAACGGAAGCGCAGTCGTGGACGGCAGAAAACAAGGTGGGGTGAGGAAGTTAGGAAATCTGCAGGCGCAAGTTGGAATCAGCTAGCGCAAGACAGGGGTAATTGGAGATCGCAGGGAGAGGCCTTCGTCCTGCAGTGGACCTAAATACAGGCTGCTGATGATGATGATGCAGAGGAAGTCCTTTGCATAGGATTACCAATATTCAAGAAGCTGAAGCATGTTGTGCTGCTGCAACAGTAAGAGCAGATCGAAAGCATCACACAGAACTTGTGTGCCATCAAGCCTTGCCGAACAAGTGAGTTATGTGAGAGTTCGGGGTTGATTGATGGAGGATGGACAAAGAGCGTGGTTGCTGAGGTACTGCTATGTAGTGCATGGGGGAGAGGAGACATGGCACTGAAGTGAGTAGCTTGATGTGTTACTTGACTCTGGGTAACCATGAGTCTGTCACTTTCTTTGCTCGAAGTGCGATAGTGCCTCTTTGATGAGCAGGAGTGAACAGATCAGAAACATGCAAGTTCAAAATTGATATGAAAGAAAATTCCACGCAGCATGTAATTTGGCACATATGGCGAGAAGACAAGGCAGAGCATGCAGTAAATGTTATTCTGACATACATGAACCTAAAAAAATTGTTTCTTGGTTTTAATATGTATCATAAATTGTCATATAAAGATCCCTCCTAAAATTGAAAGGTTGGTCCACTCTAAACAGTGCTAAAACATGTCAAAACCCTTGAAGAAGTGTTCTATGCATGTTTGATTAGACTGAGTGCATAGCTGTGCCATTGAAACATTGCTTTCAAAATGTGCTGTTCACCGTTTCACGCCTCAACACTGTGCTATATGGCACGCACTCCACACAGATATGGCATGTGTGCATTGCACTGTGTACAAACATTAACACATAACTAACAGTATAATTACGAAAAAAGTGAGTTGCTAGAAATTTCTCAGCTAAGGGGGGACCTGGGTCTTGGACCAAAAATTTTGTAGAATCTTTATTCTTTGACGTATAGTGCTGAAAACTTGTACATTTTTGTAATGTTATGTGCTTATTTCGAATAAAAGGTTTGTTTTCATTTATCTCTTTCAGTCCAAATTTCATGCAAGAGCCCTTTAATTATCTTCCGCAAAGATTTGCCAAATACGTGCTCTTTAGATATCACTAAATAGGGTATCAATGGCTTCTGTATGATTCAAGGAGTGCAACAAAACCAACCTTATTGGTCTGCCGCACCTAGAACACGAGTTGTGAGGTATTGAACTAGTCACCAGAAAAACTTTTCCGAGTTTCAAGCTTTGAAGTCTCGCAACTTCTGTTCTAGGTAAGGCAGAGCAATAAGGCTCATTTTTTTTGCACTCCTTGAATCATACAGAAACCATTGATACCCTATTCAGCAATATCTAAGAAGCATATTTTGCAAATCTTTGCAAATCTTTGCGGAAGATAATTAAAGGAAGCTTGCATAAAATTTGAAACCAAAAGACATATACAAAAACGGACCTTATATTCGAAATAAGCACAACATTACATATATGTACAAGTTTTCAGCACTTAGAATAAAGAATAAAGATTCTACAAAATTTTTGGTCCAAGACCCAGGTCCCCCCCTTAAGATACTTTCAACTCTACAAAATTTGGGATTCTAGAACAGAATAATGTACCACTTAAGAATAAAGCGGCCACATTGATGTCCAACACAATGCTGTCAAATTATTTCTTATGCAGCAGCATCTCTACAGTACCTTAGCATGTGTGAGCATTATGAACATCATGACAAATTACATCACACCATCAATTCAAAAAAAGAAGATCACCAATATGATGTTCGGTATTTAAGGTAAGGTGCTCTGTGCACCCTGGAGCATTCCAGCTGCAGCATACAAATCTTTTCGGTATGTAACTTTAAACAGTTCATCAGCTCCTGGAACTAGCTTTGGCGCTACTCCACAGTGTTTACGTAAAAGTGCAAGGCACTCGGTGCCATTAGTGTAATCTTCTTCTGTACACCTTTGATAGGCCTTTAGCAATAAATGGTACTGAAATGCTTGTGGCGTCTCACTCGCAACGTATCTGGACCGATCTAGCGACTCCTCAAGGAATCCTTCGCTGTCAATCTTCAGTACTGTTGACACAAGAGGTACAACAGGCCCTGCACCACCGTGGAGCTTTGCTTCCCGCACAACTTCCTCCAAAACCTGCAGGTAAACCAAATGAAAGCATTTTTAGCATCCCTTAATCTGGAGCCTTACGCTAGACGCCGCATTTCAGTAAGTATAAACGTTCTTACGAGTCTTGGTACGATGGGCCGAACGGCGTCGTGAATAATCACGATATCCGGCGGATCTTGCTCGAGGTGCTTCATGCCGTTCATTATTGACCTATGCCTTGTCGTTCCACCAGGAACAAGTATAACCTTTTCCAGCAACTCGGCGGTCTTCAAAGCGCTGACCACTAGCGAATGCTTGTCTGGAGGATAGACGACCACGATATCCGATATCCAACTGTATTGTAGAAATGCGCTTATTGTGTGGCAGATAACAGGCTTTCCATGCACCTCACAGAATTGTTTGGCCACTTTCATCTTCATCCTTTCGCCTGTACCGGCTGCTGGCAAAATGACACTTACAACGCTGTCCATCGTGAGCAACCCTCTCAGCCGACAGGCAATTCACGAAAGTATGTACGGTCTGAAAAGACTTAAAAACAATACGATTACCGCATTTAATTCAGCAGCAAATTGTAAATTGTGCTTATTTATCCAAGTTTGCCGGACCTTTCCTAACGGTGCCAGCAGCACCAGCTGCAAAGCGGACAGACCGAATGCGCCAACTAAGTTGGTTGCAGGTGTTCCAAGGTCCTTGGGTGTTCTGTCACAGAGATCTGTATTTTTCTGTGATACTGTGGCTAACTTGACTGAGGAAAGAAGCCCGCACGGGCCGCACTGCCTTGCTTGAGCCGTTGCGTTGCCTGCCAAAGACCACTTTTGAAGTTCCGAAACCAGCCAAATGACTTTGACTTCGGATGGTTCTGTCTTCGCACGTTTTGCTTACGTTGTAGCCACGGCGGAAGTACAGCGGAAGATTATTTTCTTGCTGCGTGATTGTAGCACAACGGTGTCAAGCTCTTTCGAGTAGTTTATATGTGAGTTGTCCAATCAAGTGCTAAGAGCGCATTGTTTTTTGTTTAAAGAATAAATGATTAACGGAAAGTCATGTATTTAAGAGAACTAATCATCAAGATATTTGCGCTTGTTTCGGTTCGCGCCCCCTGCGTTGTTGTGGAAAATGGCGCGTGAGTTCACCAGACCGGTCCTGCCCAAATAGACATCATTCATTGATATGCACTCCCGCGGGGGCGGCGGCAAGGGGAGGCTAGGGATGGTACGCCAGCCGTACGGTCAACATTTGTCACGGTACCACTGCCGCCGGTGCCGCTCCTAAAGTTTGCGTTTCCACCGTTATCCTCACGAACTGAATCACCACAGACAAGCTACACCGACACACACATTGTGCAGAATTGCCATCCTTACAGAACTGTAGGTCTGTGACCAGTATACAGTTTGCACGTGACGTCATAGCCGCCGCCTGCCCCGACCGTCCGCCATCGCTAGGCACCTCGCTACTAGCCGCTGGCCCGCTGCGTTTGTGTTCGGCGTTCGTTTCTACGTGTTAACGCCGCGTGTTTGCTATCGTGAAAGCTTTGCGATGGCAAAAGTCAGGAGCCCTGAATTTTGCCCTTTCTACATGGACGAGCTTGTAGGGCCGACGCGGGCTCGCTACAATAAAAAGGTCGGAATGTGCGACGGCGTGGACCCATACTAGCTGCACGTTGGCGTGGATACCACACCCGGCCACGACGTACGTGGATATTATTAATTATCTTGTCCCGTCCACGAGCTACGTCACGCTGAACGAAATAAAGGCTTACAAATCGCTGAAGGCGCACAGTTACTTCACGAGCGGTTGGGTGAGGAAGGTTGCAGCGAAGCGCCTGTCGTCGGGTCTTACCATCGTCCTCGGCGAGGTGAGTCAATGAAAGCATATGTTCCTTGGCGTGCGGCAGAGAAAACTATCTCAGTATTTGTTGTGCTGCTCCATTCAGGGGCAGCTTTCTTGCCACAATGGTTCACCTATATGCACTTAATTTTTTCCCAAGCTTCAAAACGTGTGTTCGTTTCTTTCTCCGAGTTTTGGTCTAGAGTTAGGTGCATGTCCGTGCATGTGAATTTTGTGGCGTTAAATAAAAGTAGCCTACTATATTGAAAGCATGCAGACATTCAAATATTGCTTAGCATATCGCTAAGCGAAGCACACATACCAAGAAATGACGATGCGAAGCAGTTTGTAGGCCGTTAAAAAAAAAAAAAACAATTGGGGTTTTCCGTGCTAAAATCACGATATAATTGTGAAACACGCGGCAATGGAGGGTTTCGGGATAATTTTGACCGCCCAGAGTTCTTTAACGTGCGCTACAACACAAGTACACGGGCATTTTTCAGAGCGGTAAAGGCGACTATACGTGTGGGAGCGGGCGGTCACCAACCAGTACGGGGCTTTCGCTGCTGCCCTTTTACAATCATGCGTGATGTGCAGTGTTTTGGCGTGTTATATACTCGCCCGAAACAAAGTGATGACACGCACGTTGTTCAGGTCCTTCCGATTTATCCGGGAAAGCCACAGGCACCGACGTTTCTCCGACAGCATTCTTGTGCGTTCGCACTGCCATGTTATTATGTTTGGTGTGGACCTACGCCCGGTTCTGCGTAGCTCGGCTTCGCGGCAGTGGTACCTCTTGTGCGGCAACCGAAAATCGCGCAGATTGGCATGATCACGACGCGAGAAGGAACTTCGGATCAACAACGCGTCAGCGCGCGCAGCCTGCCCCAGCACGCTTCCGCAGGCCCGCAGGTGCCTAAAGATGGCGGACAGGCTCGCGGACCGGTGCGGAAGTGACGCACGTGCAAACTATGTATATGTACGTTAACGTACCCCCCCCCCCTCCCCCACACACACACACACGTTTTTTTTTTTTTTTTTTTTTTTTTTCGTTCTCTGGAAAAACGGTACCAGAGGCCATCCGTGCCCACGTACGCCCCACTTTTTCCGTTTTCGCGACACTGATCAACGTAGTTCTCAGGTTTTTAATGCGAAAGCATACGCGAAAATCCGGCGGCCGAGCGAGACCGAGCGATGGTACCAAAAATGGCCGACGGCGCTAAGAGTACAAAACACGTCAAAAAATGCTCGGATTGACGTCAAATTTCTCAGGGGCATGACAACTTGCGTAGCGGACCTGACTACGTTGCTTAATTAGGCAGCCATACTTTCCAGGCTGTAGAGCGATCATTCGCACTCTCTGAAGAGCCCTGTGCATATGAAGGAACTACTTGTGTGCTCCTAATGCTCCTTTTGTGTCTTTAATAAGCAACGCTTCGTAACGTACTATGTAATAACAGAAACTTGCTAACTTTAAGAATACTAGGATGTGAACAGTGTTTCATATTGTGATAACGGCTGTTCATTATTCGAAAAATATTCCATTCGATTCAATTCGCTTCTAGCATTATTCGACAAAAGGGAGTTAACTATTTCCTTGCGATGGCGTTGAAGAGATGGGACTCCTGATTGAATAGGGGAATGCTCACAGAAAAAAACAAAATCCTTACTTATACTGCCTTCAGTTGCCAATGTATTCTTCATAATAGTACGTAGCTACAAAGGAATTTCAATGCAGCTGGTTACCTTTTTCAAGAGCAGAAGACATATGCTTAAAGCGTCGTTTGACAATTTTTTGTTTTCTGCCTAAAATCATTTAGCCTTTTGATAGCGCTGAATGATGTGCCGCCTTGCATCGTCGCATTCTTGAAGAACTTCCATCGTACAATTATATTCTATACGCAAAGTATTTCTACCATTGAAACTTGCCGTATATCACGAAACGTTTAAATAATTGTAATTTCACCTATTGCTTTGATACATTTTACGGCTATCCGATAGTTAGCCTGGATCATCTGGGCACCATGAGGACATTTTAATGCAAGAACAAGTATATAGGAAACACATTTTAAACGCTTTCGTAACGCAATGAAATAATTCATTGCCGCAACCGAAAATAAATACTGGAGTATACGTTCACAAATAATATATGTCGCGGGCTAAGGCATAGTGCAACTCGCTGATTCTTACAAATTATGTTGCGGGCTAAGCATTAGTGCAACTCGCTCATTTTTTTAAGCGAGTTAAATACTACAAAATAACGCGGATTATGCAATACCTTAGTGAAGGGGGTGCGAAAAAAGTAAGAGAAAAAATTTCTCAATGCATTTTTCTTTTGAACGAAGTATTGACATGGTAAATGGCGCAGCCCTCGTGTTCATGGCTTAACATTCGTTCTATCTGGCGCTACGTGGTTTCGCAAGGAATTAGCGTGAACGGAAAAGTATGACATCTAAACTTGGTGGAGACAAAAAAGAAGGAGCTGCGTTGTCTAAGACCTATTTCTCTTACTTTCAATATGATCAAGCTCATAGAGAGGGTGCTACATCACAGAATTACTATCTGGATGACGGACAATTTAATATTAAATCCAAATCAAATAGGCTTCCGAATTGATTGCTCCATATATGGTGTGCCCATGCTGATTTAGAGAACCGCATACAACTTGCACGAAAAAGGAGACAATATTCTGCTTTAGAGACATTAGATATAGCTAAAGCATATGACAGCGTTGAGCATCAAATTTTACTGAATATCCTACAGAGTCATATTTTCCCAAAATATATTATTGCGTGGTTGGCAGAATTTTTGAGCTCAAGGGAATTTTATTGCTTTAATTAAGGATGGCTGCTCCTCGTCTAAATCCAAGCAGACTCGCGATGCTCCCCAAGGAGCATATTATTTAATATAATAATGAGCTCAATCCCAACTTGTAAGGACGTGCAAGTTTACGTTTATGCAGATGACATTGCATTCTTCGTGGCGGACAGTGAAATCTTTCGTCAGTTCTGCGTTTTAGCCACAGAGGCGTATTTGATGCCGTTTGCGGTTACATATACAATCTACTAAACGAATAAGTTTTTGAACGTTCTTTTGTTTGTTTGTTTTTGTATGTTTTTTTTTAATCGAATATGTAATATTTCAAAGCATTAAGCAAAAGTTTAAGCACACAACTATTGGCCAATCCCCCAGTGTGGGTATGTAGTTCACCCAAGTATGAGGCCATCATCATCATCATCGTCTACGCTGCACATGCACTGTGCTTCAAGAGACACAAAAGAAAAAAAAATAATTTGAGCTGTATTAGTAAATCACCCTTCTACAATAGCGCAAAATCCACTCTTACCTTGAGAAGAGGCTTGGTAAACCAGAAAAGAAGCAAATAAGGACGGGTGACGACACCGTCTTGATGTTCCTGCATCAACTCACCGTGACGTCATGGATTTTGGCAGTGTTTGCTCGAGCGTATAGTTTATTTCTGTCGGTAAGGATCGATGGACTGCATTGTATTCTTCAAGAGCCAAACATGGAATTTAGAATCTTTTAAGAACTTTTACGCAGCCACAGCGAGCCAAATACAAAAAAGGTGTCTTGAAATCAGTCACCTCACACTGGAGGTACCGGTGCGAAATTCGAAAAAAAAAAGTGAAACTTTTACTTTCTTTTTTTTATAATAATCAACCTCTCATCGCGAAATTAAGCAAGATAGAGTTTAGAAAGAATACTAATTATCAGTCTAAATTGATTTTAGTGTTTCTCTTTAGTGCCCCTTTAACACCCCACGTGATCAAAAATAGACGGAACTCACTCACATTACATAACACGTATACTTGAATTTCTGATTGAAAAATTGACGACTTTAAAATATGAAGCTCAATAAAGCAATAAAAGCCGCTTTTTTTGGTGCGACAGTATGGTCGTGCGTACATTAGCGTTACCCATATGCGTGTCACCTGCTTATATACAATAGAACTAGAAAAACTTCTAGAGACTGTTTATTACGGGATTCTATAAGAGAATGTACCAGCGTATTTAAGTTTGGATTCCCGCTAATTTAATTCTCTGGAATTCTAGCATCGTACGTTGCAACGGTTCTCTGAGATTAAAAAGTGAGGTGAAATGGCAAGCGGTCATCTCTGTCTTCGCTCTATAGTGCTGTAGAACTATTTGGCAAATGTAGTTTGGGCGTTCATATTTATTGAAAGTTTCCTGTGCGTAAAAACTATCTCCACCGTGAGTGTTTCCGCAGAACTTATTTAAATAAGTTGACCAGTATAATAATGATGATGATGATGATGATGATGATGATGATGATATCTTATTTAGTGGCACAAACCCACTGTGGGGGATAGGCCACGAATCGGTGGTAATATGATAAAAAGAATAAACAAGGGAAATAAATTATTAAACGAACATGAGAAAGAAACCGATGATAAATGAAATAAAATAGTGTATAATGAGGTAGCCAGCCTTGCATATATAGACAGGAATATTAACACGATCTTAATATAAAAATACCTATAGTGAAGAATACAAGAATGAGTAAGTTTGTTTTTGAACAATGCTATTAACAACATTATTACTGTGAATTTGTGTTTTTACTATTTGAATTTTCTAAATTGATAATTTATTGAAGGAGAAATAGCTCAATCAAGGAAAATGGAAAATATTAATAAGGTATTTTTTTGTGTCACAGAGGTAATTATCAACGGCTCGGCAATCGTTCCTGTGTCTGTATCCTAATACCGTTGCTCCAAGTGATAATAGAACAGTACTGCATAAAGGCAGTCCTAGATTACGTAGCGGAATTTCCAAACATCATTTTTGTTGAGTAGAAAACCGCCGACACGATAATAAATAGTGATCGATAGATTCCGGTTCATTGCAGAGGTTGCATAAAGGGGATACCATCGCGACCACATCTGCGCAAGTAAAAATTAAGTGGTGGAATACGGCAACGTAACCTGGTAAATGATACTTCGAATTGTTGGTTAGGACACCTTTATCGATTCCATAAATAATTTAGATGCATGAAGTTCGTAGATTTTTCTAATGAGAGGCTATTTCTTTCTTCCGTCAAATAAAACTGCCCATATTTAGCCGCAGTTATATGAACAGTTGCCGGTAGCACAGATATCACCGGACCATTTAACGAAGCTCGTACGGGCTAGAGAATCAGCTATTTCATTAAGATGAATGTCTCGTTGGTCTGGTACCCATACTAGACGAACTAAACTTAAGTGGGGCGGAGCTAATACATAAAACGTGTTCAAATTTAAGCGGTCGAGTTTGTAAACGCGTTAAGCGCGCTGCATACAGAAAGAGAATCTGTGACGATAGCAACTCTAGATTCTAGCATAAAGGGGTAATTTTCGCAAAGCAAGAACTATTGCCGGGAGTTCGGGCTGAAAAATTGATGTATAATCTGGCAGGCGAAGGGAAAAAGACCAATCGAGGGATGGTGAGTAGATTCCCACGCCCGCCTGCTCTTAACACGAGGAAGCATCAGTCGCTGTAACATTTATTTGGAAATGGGCCAAATAGTCTTGCAAAAGGGCATTCAAATATGTTGGAGGCAGCGATTTAGCGTTATGGGAAAAAATGTCTGCAAATTCAATTTTTAGTGACAATGTGGACCTATCAAACGCAATGATTTCCTTAATATGAACATCTAAAGGTGCTAATTGTACCCGCACAAAGATAACCTGTGGGGTATGCAACCGTGGCCACGTGTTCTCAAAAAATGAATTTGGTTCACAAATAAATGCATAATGTGTACGTCGTAGAGGAAATTCATAAGTTCTAAAGTAGGTTTGAACCGTAAGCATGCGGAATCTCGTGTGAAGATAAGGTAGGCGCGCTTCTTGGTATAATGCATTGTTAGGAACGAATTTAGGAAGACCTAAACAGAGTCGAAGAGCTTTTCTCTCTAAAAGAGCAAATTGTCGTATTTTATAATTTGCACTTCTGGAAAACAAAACACAGCCAAATTCTAGAATCGGTCGTACATACATACGATAAATCATGATTAGTGTGTTACTTCGCATACCAGAACGACGGTTACTCATTCTACGTAGTATACCTACGGCTCGTGTACCTTTAATTGCAATGTTTTCTGTCTGAGAACACCAGTTTTCGTCATATATGATACCCAGGTACATAAGCGTTCCTACCTGGGGAATGGTTCTCTGATCACATACTAATGATAACTGTATCGGCCAGAAAAGCGGAAAGACAAGAACTGCACGTTTGTTTACGTCTATAGTGACAGGTGAAGATTGTGAAGCGACATCTTTAGCGTAGAAATGTATGCTTGCAAAGACAGATAAAGGGAATTGATGTTTCTTGCTGCCGCGAAAAATCCAATGTCGTCGGCATATACATACACAAGCATATCCTGACGCAGCGGGACTGAACTCATCAACAGGTTAAATAGTACAGGACAGAACAGCCTCCTGAGTCATCCCTCTTGTCTGCTTGAACTTTGTTGAAGAAAAGCCGTTTTGAAAACAATTAAATTTTCTGTTTCTTAGAAATTCGAAAATCCACGCCGTTATACATCTAGGAAAATTGTAGGACTGTAATCTCTCCAGCAGTAGCGGGTACTCGACGCTGTCATAAGTTTTCGCTACGTCCAAAGTCACTAATGCACTAAATTCTTTTCTACGCCGAGCAAGTTGAATACGACTTTCCGAGTCTTCATTCGCTCACCAAATAGAGAGACCAGGCTGGAAGCTTATCTGACTTGGGCTCAGTAACGCATTTTCAGATGTATGATCCATCATGCGATTATATAAAATTATTTCAATACGTTTTACAATATTTGACGTAAAAGAAATGGCTGTCCGCCATTCTGGAGGAATCCAGGCATTTTTAGAGAATAATTCACCGTGTTCAGAAGGTCTTCAGGAGACATTGCAAACAACGTATTTAGCATGGCATTAGAAATGTCATCAGGGCCTGGGGCTGAGGCAGGTAAATATCTAATGATATTGAAAAGCTTAGACACTGTGACTTCCACAAAGCCATCCGTGATGGGAGGCTTTAAGGGCCCATTCGGCAAAAGTGACGTTAAGCGTTGCTCTAAGCCCTTTCTGATGAATCCTAGAGACGCAGGTATCTCGCGTGGTGGAAGAATTATAGACGTAACGTTCGCTGGTGTCGCTATGAGCTTTCTATACCGAAGGAATCTGAACTGAGCTTTTTTGTTGCTGGGCTTAGAGAGGAAGTCATGATGTTTTTCATCCTACTCATATTTGGCATTCGGTACGGTTTTCTTGAATGTAGCAGCTGCGAATTTATAATTACTCCAGTTACTCGGACACTGATTGTAAAGCAGCTTTTTCCAAGCGGCTTTTCGTTGTCTAAATTCTCGTGTTCACTCCGAATTCCACCAAGAAGAGGGAGTACTTTTATCCATGTTAACATTAAATTGATACTTTTACAGCGAAGCTGTTAAGGGCTCACCCTTCGATGGTCGCATCCGGCAATAGAAAAAAAAAAACTATCATTGGCCGTATGCTGTATGTGCGAGTGAAAGCGCGTGAGGGCGAGGGACGCGCGCTTTCACAGGGAGCGAGCGCATGGCGGTGAGCAAACGCGACTTATGTGCGAGTGAAAGACGCGCGCTTTCACGGGGAGCGAACGCAAGGCGGAGAGCAAACGCGACTTCCCACTGGAAGGGGAGCGGTGGGCGAGGAGGGCATCGAGACTACTGTCCGTGTGCGTGCCCGCTCTCCCCCTGCGGCGCATGCGCGCAGCCCTGCCGGCCTCTGCCGCCTGTGCCGCCGACTCTCTCTGGGCTCTCGCCTGCCTCTCCCCTAACAGTGTCGACAA
Source organism: Dermacentor silvarum (assembly GCF_013339745.2). NCBI lineage: Eukaryota > Metazoa > Arthropoda > Arachnida > Ixodida > Ixodidae > Dermacentor > Dermacentor silvarum. Next base: position 42,676,932 of record NC_051154.1, on the reverse strand, counting down.
CGGCGTTTAGCCGTTCCGTCACGTAGCCAGCGTTTTGACAGCGGTTGTGTGCGGTCACACCAACAAGGCGCACAACTGTTGTCGACGGCGGCGGAGTTTTGCCCGCGTTCGCACCAAACGCGCGCAGCGTTGGTGACGTGTTTATGAAGAACGTGCCAACCTTTCCCGTATACCCTATGGCGGTGCACATGTACCGTAGCGACCATGAGGCCGTGGTGCCTGTGGTCATTAAATAAATGAAAACCACCGGATCATATATATTTCTAATTCTTTAATAGTTCAAATAACCAATTACACCATCACACCTTAAAAGTCTTAATTGGAAATACATAATTCCCACCATAGTACAGGTTCGCTGGTCTTAACCATCTTCACCCCAGTGGAAGGGCTGAGATTTTTTAAGGCAACCTTTTAATACAGAGCAAAGACTTACGGCTTTGATGTCATTCTGCACCGTTATCTGAGAGTTGAGGACCGTTTTTAAGACACTCTGAAATTTCTGGTAATTGACAAAAGTGCGCGCCGAAGACTCTAAAGAAACAAGAGCCCATACAATATCAAACTTAATAGGAAGATGGCCACTGTTTGAGGCAGAGTCGAACAGAGGGCGTATTTTTTCTTTCTTCCTGTTCAGTTGTCATTAGCAACTCCAGTGGAAAACATGAAAGACAAATTTAGCGAGGAATCTCCGTGCGGCTGGTATCTTCACAATAACCGAGAGCTGGACCCTGCTTCGTTAAGAGGAAGCTTTAGCTCGGAGGCTCCTAACTAAAGGCATGGGAACGGAGTAATCGTCTTTCTCGGGACCGAATTTTGATTAGGTTTGTTATATTGAAAATAAAAGCTGAATTGAATTCTGGGGTTTTATGTGCCAAAACCCCGATTTGATTATGAGGCACGCCGTAGTGGGGGACTCCGGATTAATTTTGATCACCAGGATATCTTTAACGTGCTCCCAATGTACGGGATACGGGCGTTTTTGCAAAAACAAAAGTTAAAATCTAGAGACTGTCGGGAGCGGATTTTTTATTCAGACTGTGGATATTTTAATAAAAATTGTTGAAAATCACAAAATTTAGAAAAAAACGAAACTATGAAGTTTACAACTATGTAACTCAGCAAAGAAAAATGATATCATGATTCTGTAAACTGCATGTATTATTACATCTGAAGCGGTTATAATTGGCATTTGTACATCGTTTGCAGATACACCACTAACATGTAGGAATGTTTGCAAAACCATCGTAAACATTGTAACAAATTCACTGAAGATATAAACAATTATATGAAATTTGTTCGCTTTAGATGCTCTAACAGATTCAGTTAACAGAACTGCGACATCTTTTTTGGTGCAGCGTTCATGCTTCTATTTATTTCAAACTTACCAATTTTCTGCAATTTTTCTAAAAAGTTACAGGCCCTAGCTAAATCAAAATTTCGCTTCAAAGAGTTTTTTTCTTTCTTTTTTTTAAATTCGAGAGCTTGTCCTTAGGCGTAATAAAAAACATGTACATGAACAGACTTGATTCGGGTAAAGAATCTAGAAGCGAACCATGAGATGGTCCATGAATCCAACGTTCAAGGTCGGGTGCGCGGCCAAGCCGAAGGCCTATTTCCTGGAGGTGGCGGAGACGGCTTAGGTGACGTCCTGGGCAAGTCCATAGTAAGTGTGCCACCTGCCACATTCTGGGTTGTAGTGTCACAAAATGGGCACGATGTGTTCTCGGAACCACTGTACTGTTGTAGCCAGAGAGCGGTTCCAGACGGGGTGAGCGCGACCCCGACATGCAGCCTCCGTAACGTAACCTTCTCTCGGCGGTTAACCCACCAGGGAGGTCTGACCCACACGAAGGTATAAGAGGCATCAGCGCCGTGTTGTCGTTTTTCCTTCGTTTTGTCCGTGTCTTGTTTGCGCTGTTACGATCCTTACGATAAATCCCAACCAACTGGCCCAACTTGCCGTCTTGTTGCAGTATAAGAGCTCGTGTGGCCCGTCGGAGGTTTTCTTTTTCCCGGATCAATTGTCTGCAGGCGTCTTCAGGAAAATGCGGAAGTGGGTAGTTATAATCTTTGGGTGCGTTGCCAAATCTGCTTCAAGGAGACCCGGCAGGCCTGCTCGAGCCACCCACTGGGCGCATATCACGATATTCGTAGTGGCAGCAAGGCGGGGAATGCTATCTGAGAGTAGAGTGGACCGAGATACTCCACGTATGTCGTGGATGGCTTCAGTCGAGTCCGTGCGAATGATGAGCTGAGAATATCGAGCAGCTTGAACAAAAGGGAGCAATGCGGCCAAGCTGTCACGTATGGCGGCAAGCTCGGCAAGATAGGCCGGCGGTGCGGGATCGGCAACATGCGAGCTCGCCTGGCCTGCCTCTGGTCATATGAGAGCTGAGTGAATCATGGTGCCATTAACACTGGCATCAGTGTATGCTACGAAAGTCACATAATCTTGATTATCATCGTCGCGATGAAGGCGGGAAAGTTCAGTATTCGCCTGGCGAGGAACCGGGCTATACGGACGACAAGAGGCTTAATGTCACTTAATTGTATCCTATTTCACGGAGCTACATCTGATGTCGCAGAAGCGGGATTGTGTATTTCACGTCCCATGTACCAGGCCAATGCAGCGGCCGAGCAAAACTTTGATGGCTTAAGGGCGCGCGCGCATCGACATTGGTGCACCTAGAGCCCCTCCAAACACGTTTTTGCCGACCAGGCAAAAGCGGTGGTGGTGCGTGGATGGAGGGACTTTAGGTGCACCAGTTCGTCGATAGTGTTGTAGGTGCACCAGTTCGTCGACTCGGTCTGTAGGGTTGACAGCAGAGTGAGACGTGGCTGTCCCGTTATGGCCCGCATGACTTCGTTATTAATGGCCTCAAGGCGAACCCATTCTGTCTTCGTGAGATGATGAAACTGGGCCCTGTAGATTAGTCGTGGTTGCAGTACAGAACGGACAAGAAGGCGAGCCATGACGGTGCTCACTCCGCCAGATTTCTTCGCAATCCGACGTATCAAGTGTATCGTTTCTGCGGCCTGTTGCTTTGCATTCTGGACCCATGGTCCTGCAGATCCGGCAGCATCAATTTCAAGGCCGAGTGCACGGAGAGTCGAAGCCTCGTGTAGTGACTGCTGATCCAGAATTAACTGAAGAGGCCGGAGTGCCAGGAGACGGTACCCACGCTTGTTCTCTACTGATATGTACGTCATCTTGTCCTTGAAAATTTCAAGCCCTATCTGAACGAACCAGTTGTAAGTCAAGTTTAGGGCCTCTTTAAGCGCTGGTTCTTGGCGGCAGCTTTCTGGGTATACTGAAGAAAGAATGATGTCATCTGTGTACATGATGTATTATGCGTTATGTATCGTCGCTAGCTTCCAAGCTAGTGGAAAGAGGGCGATGCTGAAAATGTGGTGCAAGCACAGATTCTTGTGGGGCACCCCGATGTGCGACGCACTGACCTGCTGCTTGGCTAGCCAGGTGAATGGAGAAGGTGCGAGCGTGCAGGAAGGCCTCGACGAATGTGCAGGCATGGCTGGGGAACTGAAGCCAATGGAGAATTTCAACACTTGCTTCGTGGCTAACATAGTCATACGCTTTGCGAATGTCCATTGCCAGAATGGTGCGAATTCTTCGGGAGCGGCCTCCGATAATAACCATAAAAGAAATGTACTCAATGCCATCCTCAGTGCCCAGATGGGGACGGAACCCGGTTTGGCCAGGATGATACCAGGGGGGTATTCCGTAAGTGTTCACCTAGTGGACATGTTCATTTCGTCCATTTCGGACATGTTCATCCGGCCCTCAGCCAATCAGCACTTCAGCTGCAGACGAAATGGAGATGTCCGCTAGGTGGACACTTACAGAATACCTTACCAGGAGTATCGCTCGAGCCACTATGTATACGTGTCGCGAGCATACGCTCCATCAGCTTGCCTAACGTTGAGGTCAGCTCTATTGGGCGCATATGAGCGATATTGTCTGGGGGCTTTTCGGGTTGGGGAACAGAGGCAATGTCTGCATGCCAGAAGAATCTGGAATGGCTCCTGTAGCCCAAGCTTCGTTTATGGCCCCCGACAGCACATCGAGAACATTGGCTTCCCTGCTTTTATAAAGTTCATACGGTATGCCATCCGGTCCTGGTGCCTTGCATGGCTTCGACAGGTCTATTGCTGCGAAAGATTCCGCCATAGTGAAGGCAGCTTGCATACTATCGATGTCGGCGAGCGTAGGCAGAGCTCCTGCGTGCGCTCGAAGGCCGTTTTGAACAACGAAAGGAGGCTGGGCCGTGCCCAAAGCAGGAAAAAAAGATGTGGGCGACAGTTTGGCGAAAACTGCTGGTGTCTGACCAAATGCTAACAGGGCGCAGACTGCGGGGTCTGGAGGGCGCCGACGGCGTTCCATTACTCATAAGAGGTGCCAAATAGAGGCATTGGACGACGAATAGCCGAGAGAAGAGCACCAGTCCATCCAGCGGCCGCGTTCTAAGCGGTGTTCATGGTGCCGAGCTACTCCAATAAGGCGTTGGGCATCCAACGTCTTACCAAATCCATGTACTACCCATCATTCCAATGCTGGCTGAACTGCCCTGCTTGTAGTTCCCATTAATTATATGAAACTCTATGGTAAGGTCGACGTCATTATAGCCGCTCTTTTTCCGCGTCAGTTCCGCTTTCAAAGAGCCTTTGAAAGTGCTTGTTTAATGAAAACTTCTTCGCTCAGCTTGTTTCCAATTACTCATATGCTTTAGCCACCTAAGATCAATAAATCGTTAATTACGCACATAACTGTGAAATTTACTTGTTATCTAGAGACTACCAACCTGGGCAGTAGAACGGTAACAATAACGACACCGTGATTTATAATGCTCTAATTTTTAGAATTTTTTAAGAACAAAAAAAAAAGAAAAAAGAAAGAAATGGAAAAAAAAAGAAATGCCACTCGGAATAGTGTTCCGCACTTGTGTGTACGTATACTATCAGTAATACACAGGATAGTTTCCGCAACGAGTGTTCTTCGCTGGCTGCAATCGCGAAGCAAATACCAGCCTATTAAAATTAATGAGATATTTACACTGACCACACTTTTGTGCAACCACGATATTTTGTTTGTTATAGGATCTTTATAGCAATCTTAAATAATGACGTGCGAGCGCTTGCTGAGAGTAGAATTTTGTTGCGGTGCACGCTACGGTGGATGAGACAAGAATAAACCAGAACCGAGGTAGATGTTAAGCAAAGCCGGCGTTGAAAACGAAAGACAAGAAAGGTGGAAGCAAGAGCCGTCGCTCTGCAAAGCAGATTGTTCGCGCGTCGCTGTGAACGTTTTCTACAAGTCATATAGCTCATACTGCGCAAAATATGTTATGTATTACACTGTGCCTGAAAACAAAAGCTAAAGTTAATTCAGATTCTCACGAAGTGAGGCTGTCTTGCTAGTATAAATATTCCGAATTTGTCGGTAATATCGAACCTGCATTTTTTCCCGCCGACGAGTAATTTTCGAGTCTTGCATAACGTCTTGCAAGTTGACTTTTACCGTATAGTGATCGGTAAGTAAAAAAAAAAAAAAAAAAAGAGTCTCCGACCCAGATTTTTGAATTGTGCTGTTATTGGAGTACCTAGAGAAACTATCGCAATACGCGTACAAATTCATGTGAGTAGTTTCATACTTTACTCTCGTAAAGTATGTGTCGGTAAATCTTAGCCTCGTATAGGTAACTGTCCCGCTATGCATGCCACCTTTGTTTTCTTTGTAACTAGTTTTTAACACCACCCGTGTGACACACACACACACACACACACACACACACACACACACACACACACACACACACACACACACACACACACACACACACACACACACACACACACACACACACACACACACACACACACACACACACACACACACACACACACACACACACACACACACACACACACACACACACACACACACACACACACACACACACACACACACACACACGCACGCACGCACGCACGCACATACACGCACGCACGCACATACACGCACATACACGCACGCACGCACGCACGCACGCACGCACACACACACACACACACACACACACACGCACGCACGCACGCACATACACGCACGCACGCACACACACACACACACACACACACACACACACGCACACACATACGTAAGCAAGACATCGCGGGACCAAATCCCGGCAGTGGGGGCCGCATTTCGAGGGGCCGAAATGCAAAAACGCTTGTGTTCCGTTCATTGAGTGCACGTTAAAAACCCCTAGGTAGTCAAAATTAATCCGGAGGCCTCCGCTACGGCGTGCCTCATAATCGTGGTTTTGATACGCGAATCCTCAGAAAGTCATTAAATTAAACAAGGTGTGACAAGGTTCCTGTGACGACGTTGCTGTGAATATAACCTTCACAAAGTTCATATTAATTTCATGTTGTATAATTGCTGGTTCAGCCATGTGGACCATTGATGTGAGGAAGCTGTACATAACCTCTTCTGTCACTCACTTTTTCGGAGTGAGCTGAGCTGTTTGGAAGCGAAGGTTCTGGGTACGTGGCCTAACCCATCATCGTCCCAGAGAGCCACGCGGTCACTACTAACACCTTTGAAATCAGTTGACTTAAGCGGTCGCCCTATACGAGCACGCCGTGTATTCTCCAGTGTGCACGAAATATCTTTACTCTTGTTTCTCCCTGAACATTTCGCATAGTCTTAATGCTTAGAGATTAGCCTACCAGATGTATACATGTAAACTCCCTTCACGCCTTCATTCTGTGTTTCTCTATACGGTTGCCTGGTTTAAGCGAAATATGCTCAATGGCGACAGCACCCACCACGGTACGTAGATACAGAACTCTTTCTTTCATAGCGCCGAATAGTTGATATTTTTGCGGCGCTTTGGGCAAGGACAAAAAGCAGGGACGCAAAGCACAGCGCTTGCAGTTTTTCGCTGTCTGTGGCCGTTAGTGAAACTTAGCTGCAGCGCTAATTAGGTCTTAGGTACGCGGCTTAGGTCTCGGGCCTTTGATAGATCGTTTCATCTTACATCCACCTCGCTGATACAAGTGCATGCCAGAGGTGACGTAAATCTGGCAAGAACCCGAAGCTACACATTGTGTACAGAAAGTGGTCACAGAGAAGCAATTGAGCGAGTCACTTGGCGTTGCGTTATGTGACACTCCACCCCCTTATTCCCTTTTACCCGCTTATATTTGTCGTGACTTTGACGGACCCTTGCGGAGTTAGAGCGGCAAAGGCGATGGTGGAGGCGAAGTATTATTCGTCGTTGCCTGGTTCTGTCATAGCGAAAGGTAACTTTGGTAGTGTAGCGACGCTAACGATAGTGCTGATGGTATGCATGTCTTCGACTCTCCAGGGGGGGTATTCTGTAAGTGTCCATTTCATCTGCTGCTGAAGTGCTGATTGACTGGGAGCGCCTGTCTCCTTCTGACGTGTACCCCAGCCCAGCCAATCAGAACTTCAGCAGCAGACGAAAGGGACATGTCCACTAGGTGGACACTTACAGATACCCCCCCTTTCTTTACCATGCTGTCATGATCTGTGTCCCCTTTATCAAAAGAACCTGATCAAGGCTACACAATACCTATAGTACGAGAGAAATGAGAGGCAAGCTAACTTTCACTGCGGCAACTTCCCATGCGGCATCCCAAAAACCTGGCAAGTGGGGACACTCGGGTTGGGGCGATACACTCCTTTCCCAGCGTTGAAATCCAGCGACTGGCCGGGCTCGTGCTTGTAATTTACTGGTAGTGGTAGGTTCCCGGCAGCAGCTCAGTAGCTCCCACAGCCCCGGTGAATGCTCTACTACAAGGCTGTCTGTGGTTGAAAGAAGGGTACCCAGAGACCACCTAGAGATGTAATATTTCTGAACTTTTGAAGGCGTGAAGAGAAGAGAAAAAAAGAGGAAGAAAACGCTAAGGTAATTTTTTCATCTGCCAAAATTTGGAAAGGTTGGACAGATGCCTTAAACTATTTTAGCATAGCGAAGCAAGAAGAACTGCAGCAGATGAGGGCCCATGCAAGGAGATGTTTCGAAATATATGACAAGATGTCGACACTGCATATAACAATTAACCCACATTTTTATTCGACCAGAGACTCTTGATAGCTGTTTGTTGCTACGTGGTCAATTACTACATGTAGCGGGTTCGCAATGGCCAAGCTAGGTCAAACCATGGCCGGTATGGAGTGCGCGTCTCGCGAGACGCGTGCTCCAGACCAACCGTGGTCAAACATGTGGGCGCCTTAAGATAGAGAATGGTGGGAAAAGGGGCAGCCGTAGGTAAATTCTGTTTTTCCATCCACTTGAAACAATTTTAGAATGGCAAGGTATTCTTTCAAAGCTATTTTCATTCATTCTGTGGGAGAATGATGGTCAGTAATTTATAAAATGATGACCAAACTTTATTTTTTACATTTCTCGCCGAGGCGTCAGCTCCGATAGTTAGTGTGACGTCGCGCGATTCAATGCATTTTCTTGTATTTGGACCGCTTTGGCGGAGGAATGGTTCTCAAAACTTTCTATAAGTTGAGTCTATGGTTCTTTCAGAATGAACTGTATTTTTTTCTTAAATGAAAAATAATTAGCGAGACCCATGCAAACGCTGCTAAAATCTATGACGTGACAGCGAGCAAATTCTGAGAACTTCACGGCATTGCCACCTGGCTTTCATTTTAACGTCTTTTATGGTCTTCTACGGTAAAAGTGGCCGCTTCGCCAAATGCTTACGGGGAATGTTACTAATTTACTAATACGGCTTAATTTACTATTCCTCTTTAGTTTCCCTTTGTGACGGATCAGTTGCGCGCTTGACGTCGAGTCTAGTGAATCAAATTATTTGTATAGTCTTGCCAGAGTCCTTTGATACTTATCAGAGTATGAAAGGACACTGGTCGTACCCAGGAATTTTGAATATTGCTCCTGCAGCCATCTGTTGAACTTTACCGCAATACACCAACGTAACTTGATGAACCGTACTATATATGTATATTTCAAAGGAAGCCCGAATTTCAGCAACTTTCAGTTAGCAACATTGGGAGGGTACGCTCTTCTAATAACATGTGTATTTGCGGCACTCATTCGTAACTTTTCTACTGCGTTAGAGCAGTGTCTTAATCTGACCAAAACACTGCTATAACGCAGCAAAGACGTTACGACTAAGTGCTGTAAATACGCATGGATATAAGGGCGTATACCCTCCCGACGTTGCTAATTGAAAGCTGTTTAAATTCTGGCGGCCTTCTAAAATGTGTATTTTTTTTAATGCTGCCCATTGAGTTACGCTGGTGCTCTGCGGTGAAGCTCGGCAGATAGCCGAAGGGGCTATGTCCAAAATTCCTGGACATGTTCATCTATTAAGTCTGGTGAGTGTGTCGATTCAAATTGTGCAGCCAGACAGCCCGCTATCGAAAGACGACAGCATAAAGGCTTGCAGAGAAATTGAGTCAAGGGGAAAGAAGTAACTTTTAGGGATGCATGCTTTCCTTGATGGAACAAGACCGAAAGCCAAGCCAAGTTGTTTCTTTAGAGAGAACAAATACTGGCGGAATTATTTCTAAACATTCAAGGAAGGGAGGGGGCACTTTGGTGCCTTTCATTAATTCATTCATTTTATTTCACATTATAGATGTTGGAGATACAGTTTGAAAGCAAATGCGAAGCTTGACGGGGACTATACCCCAATACAAGACTGAGAAACTCGGATAAAGCTATATGATGATGCACTTGCTTTGATGCCAATAAATGCAAGCACAGCTTAGCTTTCGAAGGATGCTGCACAGTTTTGTCCATCTCTCAGCTTACCTGTACCTTCGCACTTGGCGAAGACAGGAGCATTTTCTGTTGCGCGTGCCTACCTGGACGTACACGGAGATACGTACCCGGCTATAGGTTGTGTCTTTCGAAGCTCGTTTTTCTGGATCACTGTGAATGAGAACATTACCAGGACTGTCCATCCTGTCGCTTTCCACCATAAAAGGTGGCATCCTGTTTGCTGCGACAAGTGAGGCATGTCGAGGTTGACTCTCTGGAGAGTAAACAATGAAAATGCAGCACGCCACCTGACAAAAAACGTTACACAAACTGGATGATATGTGGCGTATGTGGATAATATGTGGCATAAATGTTTATACACGCAAAGTGACACCCACCAGCCTAAGTTTCACATGATTTACGTCAATGTATTTTATTATGCGGGTAACGTTAGACCCTTTCCCTCATTTCTTTCTTTAATTAAGTAAAAAAAAAAAAAACAAGAGAAAACCCAAAACATTAGTTGTATTATTTTTCCCAATACCTCGCATATCTATAGGTCTTCCTTAAAGTCCGCATTGCTAAGCCGCTACCAGCCCACCTTTGTACGAATCAAAATTCCGGTTCCGCCTTCACGATTTGGACTCTGTGCTCGCGGGAAGAAAAACGCACGTTTGCCTAATTTTTGTTTTGAAGAAATTTTTCAATTGAGCTTCAGAAATACAGCGAAGCTCAGCTTTTGTAGACGAATTTCATAGGCAGGAACAGCTTATGAGCCTAATTGCAAGACCAGCTCGCTAACCAACAATGTTTAACTAAATAACTCCTGCCTCTCCACCTTTTTTGCCTTAGGGAATATCTGTATGGTGTTGTTTTAAGCCTATCATTTCGGCTTTAAGGTTCACGCAAAAATACCAGCCGCTGTGACCCAGTGACTGTGACGTTCTGATGAGCACCAGGTCTTTGGCTCGATTGCCATCCGCGACCGCCGCATTCCGATGGGGATGGAATGCAAAAACACTCGTGCACAAATTCTTGGGTGCCCTTCTGGGTGGTCAGAATTAACCAGGAGCCTTCAACTACTGTGTCTCGCATAGCTTTTGTGTTTTGGTGATTCAGCTTAGTCGGTCGGTCGGTCGTCGGTCAATCAATCAATCAATCAATCAATCAATCAATCAATGTAGGTGTCGTTCTCTTTACGTCTAGTCTGGGTGGTCGTTGATGAGAGTGTTAAGTTGGGCTTGTTGGTTATGCACTTCTGGACGTACACCGCAGAAACACAGGGCGGACAGGAAGGTACGGGGGACGCAACGCACAACATGCGCATCTGACGCAACGTTCTTCTTCTTCTTCCTGGGGTTTTACGTGCCAAAACCAGTTCTGATTATGAGGCACGCCGTAGTGGAGGGCTCCGGATTAATTTTGACCACCTGGGGTTCTTTAACGTGCACTACAACGCAAGCACACGGGCGTTTTTGCATTTCGCCTCCATCGAAATGCGGCCGCCGCGGCCGGGATTCGATCCCTCGAGCAACTGACGCAACGTGTGGCCAGTGATGGCTACATTGTGGACGTTTTAGTGTCCATCGCCGAAGGTTTGCATAACAAGTTACCCTGATGGGAACGTAGAAAATCATGACACTGCACTGACAAAATGAAAATAAGTGGCTGTTATACTGTACTTGCGCTGTCTCTCGCCTAATTTAAAACAGTCACGCGACATGCAAATTTCAGAGTCGTACTTTCTGCAATTAAACATTGAACAATATTTACAATCAACGAAATCATAAAATGCATCAGACCCAAGAAAAGTATGCCAGAATGAACTCTACATGAACAAAGAAAACGTGGTGTATACGATACCCCCTACTTGTGGAAAACATGCATACAAACGGGCTGCTGTGTGAAAGGTATATATCTGAGGAGGTACGATTGTTATAACTTCATCCCATACATGGAGGGTGACATGCTGCCCGTTGTAAATCTTGCGACTGCTCCCCTGTGGGTGTGCCATTTTGCGAAGACACTCGGATTGCCTGACACGAAAGATTAGCGTTGTTACACAGAAATCACGCAGTTAGTCGATTTCTGTGTATACAAGCACTCCCTCGACAGCCCTATCGGCAAAAGAACCAAGTCTTCTTCCACATGCGTGTGATCTGACGTTCGTGTGTTATATTTGTGTAGTTGATTGTGCATATAATGTTATTTTTAGACATGCGCGTTGTCTGGTACCTGCTCCATCGGAATTTTGTGTGGTCTCCACGTCATGCTTCTTGCATGAATTTTAGTCCAGGTATGTAACCCACACGCTTTCTCTTTCCCAACAAGGTATAAGTAGGGTCATGGAATAGGACCAACTGGGTGATCAGGTGGTAAGGCTACAACCATTGCTTCCCTCCATTTCGCCAGTTTTTCACCGTCTTGTAGTTAAACTATATGGCTCATATACCTAGGCGACCTAGGCAGAAAGAGACAGACACAGCGCCGTCGGTTTACCACTAGCACACTAGCTTTACCTCACTACCACACCAACCCCCCCCCCCCCCCCCCCCCTTGTGACACATCTGATTGCGGGGTGTAAGAGAGATGCCAGTCTCGGGCAGGTATAACGTAAACATCCCTTTTGAAGAAAAATCCCCCACCGTTCCCGGCCGGCAAATCACGGTGATAACGCTGGCGGAGCGCCACTCGTACCACTGATGCCGAGCGAAAAGGAATAGCCGGTCAAGAGTGTGAATTGCCGGTCAAGAGCAGGAGCGCAGCTGTTATCAGTTCCGCCCATGGCTTCTAGATTGGCGTGCTATACGGAATCAGCTATGTGTCACATGGGGTGTTCGTCTTTGTGTCGAGACTACCGCCTCTGAACGCGAAATTCGCATACTGAGTGCCAAACTTAATTATTAATATCTCAAAACACAAGCGCTATGGCAATATAAAAATTGGAGGTGCCTTCGAATACGACTGTATTCGTGTACCTAATATAAATGTGTATCATAATCGTGAAATACAAAAAATAATATTAACAAGTCTTTGTTAATTATGTATTTATTGAACCTACTTTTCCGCGAAAACTGTGTCCGCCGAAGCGCATAAGCCCCCTGTGCAAGCAGGATTTGCGTAGCTAGCATAACCTTTTACTTCAATTTACTGATCATTGAACTGCGAAGGTCCGGCCCGTATATAGCACTCTGTGAATCAGCCTTGCTACCCTGAGTTCTACAAACACATGTGCTAAATCGTGCTGATGTGTGATATGCCTCTAAAGTCCTTGAAGATCACCTTGATGGCACATATATTGCTGAAGTAATCAACCTGCCCCCGTCTCAATACCAGAGCCCTTTTGCCCCTTCACTGTCTCCTCGGAAGTTCTTTGCATCGTCTATCGGCACGACCGTGCCAGGGATTAAAAAAAAAAAAAAAAAATGCAGATCCCACGCACTGTGGGAATCGATGTAAGCGAAGCTTTCTGTGCTGTTGGTGTTCGTTGACGGTATTTGGCAGTGATTTCAAAAGCATGGTGATTTGGTGTTAAATGTTACCTTGCGTGCACCACTTGCGTTTGCCCAAGTAGAGCGCAGAACGCACAGTGAGACGTTGTTGTGCGCCATTGTCCGTAGCCTGCGAGAAGGTTAGCACTGTCATTCCTTCACACGGCGCATCGCATGGCGGATAAGATGGAGAAATCCGTTTATTGAAGCCTTAGGAGAAATAACTGCGGCCACGTCCCGTGCCCGATGGACCAGGGCCCGCTGGCCACCCGGCCTTCCCTCACGCAGCACAGCCTCCTAGTGTGGCAGGGAAGGGACATGGCGGCTGAAGTGTTGATTATGCTGGAGCACCACTTGCGTATTGTCGTTTTGAAGCCGCTGTGCTATAATGCGGTTTTGCCTCTGCACGGCCAACGTCAGTTGTCGGCAAGGACAAACTTGCACGGTGTTTATTTTTCAGAAAAAGCAGGCCTACCTTGAATTATTATTATTATTATTATTATTATTATTATTATTATTATTATTATTATTATTATTATTATTATTATTATTATTATTATTATTATTATTATTATTATTTTATAGTGTGTCCACAACTGTCACCATGTCTATAGTAGTAGCATTTCTTTTATTAAAGAGATCCCAAACGAAGCATGCTTTCTGATGGCGTCTTTCCCTTCTCCCGCGATCATCCCAGGTATGCAAGCTGCCACGAGCGAACGGTCGTTATTCACCCGTTTCGTCACGGCGTTGGCTTTACGCATTCTCCGTCTCCTCTGTCTACCAGTCTATCTCCCCTCTGGGCTGTTGCGTGCGAGTACAAAGATAAGCGCTGCAGCCTCTGCAATGCTTTTGCGGAGGGCTCACGCGTAATTACAGCCTTCCAGAGGGCATTGTGTCGACGGCCAGGGAATTCCAGAGAGCATTGTGGCAACGGCCGAGGAGTTCCAGAGGGCATTGTTGCGACGCCCCCGAAGTTCGTTGGAAAGCTCTCCTGCATTCCTGCCATGTACATAACACACGTTCTCAACCATACCCCGACGCGGCGTGCAAGACAGCAGCAGCAGTGCAAAAGTCGAAGGAAGAGGAAAAAAAAAAGCTTCGCTTTAAAAGCAAAACAAGAAGCTAGCATTAGAATATTTTACTCTACAACACACCTACTGCCGCAAACAACATCGTCCCATCTACACTGACATCTCTGTAATAACTGGTTCATCTGCTATATCTGTATGGGTTCCATCAACAGGTGTCAGTATTTTCGCGAAGCTTAGCCACAGGACCTCTTCCGTAGTAACGAAGATGGCTGCACTGCGAGCAGCGTTTACTTACATCCTAAAGCAGCCAGTGAGCTCCTAGGTCATCCTGACAGACTCACGTGCTGCCCTGTCATCCCGTGCCCCATGGCAAAACTCCCCGGAATTTAATAAAAAGCGTCTCTCTCTCACCCATCTGACGTAGCTTCAAGACAAGATGCTCGGTTTTCTCATAGAAGGCGTTAAGGAAGAACTTTATTGCCGGATTGGCACGCAAGTCGCGTACCAGTGCTGACAAATTAGTCAACAAGGTTACCACCATAGATCACGCTCTGTACATTCACTCCAAGCAGAACCGTTTGGACATGTATTCACTGCACCACGCCGATGCTTTACGGCACGTCATACGTGACCTCGTTGACGAGGAACTTTAAGAAATGCTTCCCGCCACCTTCCCCTATAGGCGTCATCTCTAAGTGACATCGTACTGGAATAAATTCAGCAATCCATGGGCACCCCCGAGTAATCAATACTGGATCAGTCCCAACCTACAGCTCGTGCAACCGACGCTCAACGTGATAAGCTGCGCCCATGCGGCGTGTAGGCAAGTGTAAGCACTCGTACTGCAAGCTCGCGTCGGGAGCTGTATGCGCCGCCCACCCATATCGGCTGTCGAACTTCCGGCAGTATACACGTCCGCGTACGAAACGCATACCGCACCAATCCACCTATCGTTTCGGGCAGCAAGCCCACTTTGCACAGCACCAATTCGCTTTACCGGTGCGCTCGTGAGAGGAAGCGGACGCAAAATGAATGAATGAATGAATGAATGAATGAATGAATGAATGAATGAATGAATGAATGAATGAATGAATGCTATGATGGGGAGGGGGGAATTTCTTTTTGAAAATTGTCCAAAAATCTATTTAAGAAGTGCCCGGGCTTGACACTTGCAAAATCGGATCCCTGATTTTTAAAAGCGCCGTGTGATATAATCTGGCATAGCCTGTCATGCAGGTCTTGCCGGGTAGCTTTTTCATGGACACAGATGTAAGGTTGCAACTATTATCCGGTTTTACTCGACGGAAAGAAACGTAACTATGTGGCCTGCTGCTAGGAGTTTCTTTTACGAACGCCTACTCATTCCTAATTGAAATGGTGGACAGTGCCAATTGTAACACATGATGCCGTAGAAGAAACCATAAAACACCTCCTGTGTGACTGTCCAACATATGAAGAAGAGAGGCTTGCCCTTCCGACAGCTTTAGGGCACTTATATGGCAAGTCCTTTACAGAAGAGATGATTTTGCGACCCTGGCCTCGTACGTCTGCGATGTGCAAAGCTACAAAAGCGCTGCTGCGCTTCTGGAAATGCACCCGGCTTGACGTATGACCGGTTGTGATGAACTGAACGATCGACGCTTCAGTGCGTGTGTGCGTGCGTGCGTGCGTGCGTGTGTTTGTGTGCGTGCTTGCGTGCGTGTGTGTGTGTGTGTGTGCGTGCGTGCGTGCGTGCGTGTGTGTGTGTGTGTGTGTGTGTGTGTGTGTGCGTGCGTGCGTGCGTGTGTGTGTGTGTGTGCGTGCGTGCGTGCGTGCGTGCGTGCGTGCGTGCGTGTGTGTGTGTGTGTGTGTGTGTGTGTGTGTGTGTGTGTGTGTGTGTGTGTGTGTGTGTGTGTGTGTGTGTGTGTGTGTGTGTGTGTGTGTGTGTGTGTGTGTGTGTGTGTGTGTGTGTGGTGTGTGTGTGTGTGTGTGTGTGTGTGTGTGTGTGTGTGTGTGTGTGTGTGTGTGTGTGTGTGTGTGTGTGTGTGTGTGTGTGTGTGTGTGTGTGTGTGTGTGTGTGTGTGTGTGTGTGTGTGTGTGTGTGTGTGTGTGTGTGTGTGTGTGTCCGAGCAAAGTGTGAACTTATCTCCTCCTTCTCATCTTTCAGTCGTCATTCCCCCCTTCGCCAGTGCAGGGTGCAGCCAACAGGGCTCAGCCTGGTTAACCTCCCTGCCCTTCTCTTATGATTTCTCTCTCTTTCGCTCGCCGGGGAGGCAAGTACGTGAATGTATCGAGAATTGGATTAGGTGATGTATTGCCACCTTCAATCGTTTTAAACGCCTCTGTACGACACACGCCCTATACAGGATACGGACAGATTCAGCATGCATTCGAGTTTGGAGGTTCCAGTCCGGACGCGCTCTTTCTTTGCTCTATATACTCTGCTTGTTGTAACGCATCAACAGGCGCGACATTTGACGAATACGTCGCAGTTGATGAAGACGGGATGATGCAATCGTAACTGACGAACGACGTAGTCTATAAAGCCATCTAGGCCGGAACAAAACGCGAATCTTAACGAAGGCAACCGTGATGAAGATCCTGTAAACGAACCAAAATTTTTGACGGCAAAAGGCGACCGCGGCATTCGATGATCTCAGTTTTTTTGTGTAGGTCCTGCGTTTCGCCGCGGAGCATGCTGCAAACTTCGGTGCAATACGGTTGGCTATAGTCGTACTTTATGTCAGACGAAGTGCGCAAAAAAAAATTGCGAATTACTTCACGCAGTCTCTATTGAATTCATGTTAAATAAAGGTTTTCTGTTGCTGAACGTGCCTAGTCTGCTGTGCTGTGCGCGACCTTTACAACAAAGTGTATAACAAAGGATTTTGGAAGTCCCGAGCGCTTCGTTATAAAGGCGTTTGTCTGTATCTAGGTTGGCGGTGTCAAGTATAACGACCAACAGACACAGTAACCTTGTTCAAACTAGTGGTTCAAGCTCCTACCTGAAGATTATCTTAAGGTTACATAGGATTACTAGCAGCTATGTAATGCAGCATAATAGCAGATGTAGCATAACTTGTGTGCCTGCCACAGTATACGATGGGCGAGCCCACAGTGGTTCGGCAACGATCGCGTCGGCGAATCACGAGCAGCATATTTCGCTTTTGAATTCTGGTTCAGAAATTATCATTAGAGAGCCAATTGAGTCCTGATTATCGGTTTGCTCTCTTGCGCTACTCAGAAATTGAGCAGGCGCACGACTCTCCACCTGAGGAGTAAAAATGTGAAGACTCAAGATTCTTCGTAGATCTGTGCATTGTAATGCGTCCTTATGTAACGCCGAAGGGGGGTTTGTGCCAATGAATGATTAAATTAATTATTTAATTAATGAAACTGTTCTATTCAAACCAAATCTCTTTGTTATGATGAGCAGGGCCAGTGAGAACTGGAATAAAGTTTTAATGTGATTAGCATTCGATTGGAACTTCACCCAGTTTGTGGCATGTTTGTTTGTCCGTATTTAACCTCTTTCCCACCAACTTGGGTCGCTGGGTAGACCAAGGTACTATTGGGTAAGGCATGGGGCTGCTGTACTGAGGGAACCGGGTCAGAAACCAAGCATGGTACCAACTTGGGTCACTGGATATGTTACCCTGCAGGTATTTGCCAATCTTCAGTGAACCTCTTTCCCGCCAACTTGAGTCACGAGTTGAGCGGTTCCTTGAGCAGTGTACAGGACTACTTCTGACATCGGCACGTTCGTCAAGTGCGTCGTTAGCGCTAGCGCTGAGCGCACTTCGGCGACGTTTGTGGAGGGCACTGACAGCACCGATACGCGGTGTTTGTTGTAAAGCATCAAATCGGCCGCCGGGGACGTCTAAACTCTTTCTTTGTAAAGGCAAATTCGTTGTGGTGGTCTTCTTTGTACAGGCGTTCACTACACACATAAAAGATGGGAATTCGGCGGGCACATTATCCTCCGTTATAAAGGTCAATTCGCTGTATAGAGGCGTTCGTTGTATAGGCGCGTTCTATATATACTGTTATTAGCACTGTACGCAAGGTTAGCGTTCCGCGTGTCGAAAATTTTAAGTGGAGGGATAAGTGCTTTCACTTGGATATTTTTGTAGCACAGAGCGCAACCATCCGCACGTTCAGAACATCCATGCCTGGGATTTTCCGCCCCAAGTCATCACCTGACAGCGTGTTACCGCCGCCGCCGGCCCTGACAAAGAGCTGTTGTAAATAAATTGAATATCCTTCTCTCTGAACATTATATTGTGACCGAGGTCACACGTACGTCGAACTGAAGATAAAAGAGTGTATTTGCAATCAATATACATCTGCAGGGTTGTCAAAAGCAGTATGGCCGACCAGCAGCTGGCGCAGCGCTTGCTTCACAAGCTCGCGGGAGCCACTGATTTGAGAGAAGGCCACTTGAAGTTTACCCTCTATTTACCGTAGATATGCTTGTCTAAGAAAAAGCACAATCTTCAGCCTCAGGAACAGCTAGGTATAAACATTTTTAAGTTGTGGAGGCGGCCCGTGAAGGTAGCAGAAAGAGCTTGCTCAGCTGCGGTTTATTGATGCCACTCAGCCACTGGTGCTTGGTGTAGTCCCAGTACCAGCATGGTACACCTGGATGTTCAGCCAGATGCCCGAGCTAGCGTCGTGAGCAGTGATAATACGGCCGTCGTCTTCGTCGATTACAATGCAGCATGTAATCGCGCCGCCAAAAAGTCATCTGCATATAGGAATTTTATCGTCATCAACCTATTTTTAGGTCTTCTGCAGGACGAAGGCCTCTGCCAGTGATCTCTAATTACCCCTGTCTTGCGCTAGCTAATTTCAAGTTATGCCTACAAATTTCCTAATTTCATCACACTGCCAAATTCTCTGCCGCCTTCGACTGCGTTTCCCTTGGCACTAGGTGGACAAATAAAAATACTCCAAATAAACATACTCTTGATCAGATTCTAGAGGTTGACTGCCAGTCATGAATTCTTGTTCTATTGCTAGGGTAATAACATTACCTTTGTCTTCTGCATATTAATCTTCAACTCTACTCTTACACCTCGTCGGCTAGTGTTCTCAGTCATTTGTTACAATTCATTCCCAGCGTAGCTTCACTGGAGAATATCAGCTGCAAACCGCATGTTGCTGTGATATTCGCCGTTGATCCTCACTCCTAATCCTTCCCTATCTAATAGTTTGAATGCGTCTTCTATGTATGCAGCAAATAGCGTTGGAGAGATTGTGTCTCCTTGCCTGACCCCTTTCTTCATTGGTATTTTTCCGCTTTTCTTGGGGAAAATTAAGGTAGCTGTGGCCTCTATATAGATATTTCCTAAGAAATTCACGTATGCTTCCTCTATTCTTTGATTACACAATGTCTTCATAACTGCTGGTAATAGTACTGAATCAAATACCATTTCGTAATTTATGATAGCCACATAGAGAGGGTTGGCTGTACGCCGCAGATTTCTAAATTACCTGATTGATGACATGGACGTGATCCATTGTAGAATGCCCCTTCCTTGAAGCCCCTCCCTAGAATGCCGTAGAATGCCCCTCCCTGGTTTATTGAACTCAAGTGTTGCCTGCATTCTACTGGAAATTGCCTTGGTGAATAATCTATAAAATACTGAAAGCAAGCTAATTGTCCTACAATTCTTCAATTCTTTAACGTCTCCCTTCTTATGGATTAGTTTAATGCTGGCATTCTTCCAACTCTCTGGTGTACATGAAGTCGTGAGGCATTGCGTACAAAGGGTCGCAGCATGGGCGTTCAAACAAGATTGTTTTGACTCATAAAATTAGTTATATTAACTTGATGAACGTTTTTATTAATTACTGCGCCTTTCAGAACGTTAACCTTTTAGTGCATATAGTAAACACATCGTTGTTGATGCGCTTCTCGATGCCATGTGACGACGCCAAGCAGGTCGTCAACAGACAGCGCCATGGGGTTGCAGTCCTGCTTGACTGAGGCTGCTCGTAGAGGTGAAGAAAATACTTAGAAGCTGTGTAGGCTCCTTATATACACCTATATATCGGCTTATCATAGCTTCAGTTGCTTTTACGCCATAATACCTTACATAACTAACTAACTAACTAACTAACTAACTAACTAACTAACTAACTAACTAACTAACTAACTAACTAACTAACTAAGTAACTAACTAACTATCGGCAGAGGAACGCTTGCGTAC
Organism: Dermacentor silvarum; assembly: GCF_013339745.2. Taxonomy (NCBI): domain Eukaryota; kingdom Metazoa; phylum Arthropoda; class Arachnida; order Ixodida; family Ixodidae; genus Dermacentor; species Dermacentor silvarum. The sequence continues at coordinate 42,656,425 of NC_051154.1, read as the reverse complement.
ATGCATTTTAGAGTTGCCACAAGAGGCTTTGTGACGAAGACGAAATACAATGCAAATTTTTAGAGCCAGTGAGAGACAAAGTCAAAGAATCATTGCTCAATTAAGACAAAAATTAATTTGATAAGACTTCCTCAGTTTGGAAACAATACAATGTTCCATCAGATGTAATATTTCGCACACTTTTACTGGGTCCACCTACAGTGTTCTAGAAGCCTTCTAGTAGACTGCAGTCCACCTGAGTGTTTAATTGGCGGGTAAACATAGGCTAGAAATGAGTTGTTTTTTTTCCTTCATATTTGTCGTCACCTGTGCGCACTGATGCGCAATATCTGTCTGAAAACACTTCTCGCACGAAGTGCAGCTCCTGGGCACTTAGCTGATTAGAATTAAAGTGTTCGTATGAAGCCATTTCTTAGGAAAAGAAAAACACAAATATGGATCATTCTGCCCATTTTTAACGGCCCATAAAAATGGAGGAATGGCTAATAATCGACGAATACAATTTTAGATGTAAAGCCTTCTTTCATTATTTTGAGAAAAGCAAGTGTTGGTGTCCAAATAATGGAACGTAGTCTTTAGCAACGCCTTTTAAGGTGCATATATAGACTGTCATGCCTTACGAGAAAGTTCCAGTGGTGCTTGAGCTGGTAAAAAAATGTTTTTTGAAAAATATTTTGGAAAATGACTTTTCGTGTTATACTGAAGCGGCTAAAACTTTTACAGAGAAATCGCAGATGGTGGAGTACAAGGTTGGGGCAGTTGCAGAGAACTGACCCCCTGTACCTCTTGTTGTCGTCCCAATTTGGCACCGTTATTCGTCCATTCGCATTTAACTCAGCTGTCAATAACTAGAAGTGCAGAAAGTGATATGTCGTAAACTGGTAAGTGATCGATTGATTTTACTCGATCAGAGCAAACTTCATAAACCCATGAGCGAGTTTACCGATTTCATGCTTGTTTAAAGTAGATAACAGTTTTAGAGAACGTTACAACTTCTGTAAGCTAGTCACTAATTGGAAGCCACACCTCAAAAGCGATCGCAATCGCTTTCAAGTCAGGTGCCGGTAGCGAACAAGTGTAAGTACCGTGAAGATATAATATTTTGCTTCGTATATAGTCACTGGGAGGACGTTGCGAGTCAGCTTTTTTTCTTCTCCTCGTTGCTCTTACGGCGAGCGGCGAAGTAGCGAATATGACACTCAAAGTTACCCGACATCGTTCAGGGGAAGAGAGAAAAGCATAAGAGAAAAGAAAAAAAAAAAAAAGAAAAGAAAACGTGGATAATTGTTATCAGGAGTCGTGTTTGCGTCCCACCACGAAGCGAGTCGGTGGAGCGTTGCCCACTGCAGTGAGACAACCCGCATTATCTGGCTAGTGTAAGAAAGCAGTATTTCATATCTTCATTATTTGTTTCATACCGCACGAGCCTACTTCCAAGGTTAATGTTTCTTTCTTCTTTTTTTTTTTTAAGCATTGCAGTAGCTTGTAAGAAGTACAGGAATGGTGATTTTGATTAATGTGCACGAGCTGTCTTATAGATTAGGTTAGGTAGCAGTGACGACAAGGGGAGAGAAGGTGTAAAAAAAAATACGTATATTTATTTATGTACAAATAAATAACGGATGATGTGACTAGGAGCGCGTCGGCTTCCGTCTGTATAACAGGTGCGAATGGTCCATGGTGGTAATAAATAGCGTGCAGCGATGACGGACGAAGCACATGGTAATAAATAACGAGCAATTGAGCGGCGACACCCACGTGCCGAGCTGTGCGAAGAAGCCATCACAGGGCCCTGTCCATGCGGGGTGCGCGGTGCGCGCGCGGCCTCGCACAGTGGCGGGCGAGTCCAGTGCACAGCGTGACCCGTGGGTGAGGCTCCGCTGTTTCTCTAGGAATCGCGTTACGTCATCGGATGGGGTCGTACTTGGACCGGCATTCGCACTCGGTGTGGTTGTCGAAGGCTAGCGTCTCCACCTTGGTGTGCTGCTCTCCGCTGGCGTCGAGCTCGAGCACCAGGAAAGTGCGCTCCACCACCTGAATGCTCTTGGGCTGACAGTGCTCGTCCTCGGTGGCGCAGCAGCCCGTGTCCGGGGCGCACCGGTGCACCACGGTGCAGTGGGGCACGTACCTCTGCGGGAGAAACAAAAAGTGTAGCTTCGGTTAGTTACTCATGCTTGATAGGCCAAACAACAACTACTACTCGCTGCCTATTTGCTGCGCTTGCGTTCACTGCAATGTCTCTCGCGACTATGTCTCAAACGCGTGCTGCCAAGCCTCAGGGCGCGGATTTGCAGGGCCGACGCTTCGTGATAACTGACAGTGTCCAATAACGAACATTTTTTAAGAACCTATAAAGCTTTGCTATTCCGGTTGCGAAATCGTACAAGGGTTAGGCATTGTCCAACCAAAAAAAAAAAAAAAAAAGATAAAATGTCTATATCGCCAAGTAACGGTAAGATGAGCCTGTTCGTACTACATTCTCACAGGCGAGCTCTCATAGCAGTCATGGAGTGCGCCTCATGAAACAATTCAGCCTAAGCTTTGCAACACTGGTCAGTGCAGCATTGCAGCATTGTTTGGAAAGTGAAGGCGTACGTGTGAAACCATAGCATCTTGATGTTCCTCTCTGGTGGCAGATAGAGCATGGCTGTTGACGCGAGTTCTATCATTTACATTAGGTGAATTGAGGAATACATGCTATAGGAGGAGGCGAAGCCACTTCCCATAGCTGAAGTAAAATGTGTGACTGAATTTTCTGAATAAGGACTCGTTTGTAGCAAATGCCGCTATTTTGTTTCGGAGCGATGATACATTCATATTATGTCGCGTTTGTCTGGCTGAGCGATTCTCTTTATTAATATTATTATTAATATTATTATTACTACTACTACTACTAGTAGTAGTAGTAGTAGTAGTAGTAGTAGTAGTAGTAGTAGTAGTAGTAGTAGTAGTAGTAGTAGTAGTAGTAGTAGTAGTAGTAGTAGTAGTAGTAGTAGTAGTAGTATGTGACACTTGCATTTTAAGTCATGCTATAGAGTTTCTTTCGCCCAGTTTAGATTGTATGCAATATTATTTAACACACTTACGAAATTTCTATTAGTATTTTTACTGCGTAGTATAGTATGACAGCAAGGCGCAAAACCAGCGCACAAGATGCCACGCAAGTGACGCAGTAGCGGCTAGCGATATCCGTTCCTCGAAGTTTGTGTGCTCACAAAACTCGCAGCTCCGCAAAGTCGGTGCAACATAAACTTTGTGTCGCAACTCCATATCGCGATTCGTTCTAGCCATGTGGCCTTCGCAAGTCTAGACAATATGTAAAAGCTCGGTAGACGCCTCGTGCCAAGAATATATATCCCGGCCGGCGCGGGTAAGGCGCTCAGCAATTAGACATATACATTTCGCCAGCACGCTTGCGACTCGCGAGTCAAGAGAACAGCCTGCTTTTCCCACCGACGGGCGCACGTGCCTACCACGGGCAATTACGAAGGGCCTTGTGATGTCACAGTGTGTTTATCAAGCTTCCTGAGTTAGACGCTGTCTGTTCTCCTGCAGGAAATGTCGAGTCGGAATTCTGTCGGTATACCTACACGTCAGTGCTGTTCTGTCGGGCGGCGTGATCGTGAGCTGGGACGATGCCTTCTTGCCAATATATTGTGGCAATATAACTTCTAGCCAATTTCAGGGGGTTATAGTTCTGCGCACCCGGCACTATATCGAGCGCAAGGCACGCGACTACGAATCCACAGACCGGAACAGCAGTGCCTATGCATTTTCGGTATATCCGCCTGTGTTTCCTGTGCCATTACTTTCCTGCGTGCATGAAGTCCCCCGGTAACATTCTTTCACACTACACTGTTTCCGCTATTAAATTTCTCTAAAGTACAAGAACTTATTGAAACGGCCACAGAGGAGAATGTCAACAAGGGTCTCTATACCACTGCGCAACGTGTTTTTAACTGGCCACGCATGACGACCACATCGCGCTTACACTCCCGTTTTTCACTCTCAGAAAAATGATTAAGACGAGGAAAGGCAGATAGGTTAACCATAGCACAGGTTCCAGTTGTCATGAAACACCACACGAACTAGCAGAAGTTTACTAAAGTCATATCGGTGTTGCAATGAACACGTTGCCGCTGTTGACACACATTCGCTTCTCCCGCGGCCTGGCCGGCTCCCTCTCGACCACTCACGTCGTCCGCGGTGACGTCGCTTAGCCGATTTACCAATCGAGTGATACGCGCCGGCCCTTCGATCCGGATGTTTTGGCTGAGTTTCCAGCGCCTCCTCTGCAGGTCACCTGATGTTAACAGCTGTACCCACGTGAGTGGAGTGGAGCGAGGCAAGTGCAGCGCTTCGGAATGGCCCGTCGACGGGGGGTTATCGGCAGCGTTTACATTGATGTCAATTAGCACTGCAGTCCTCGAAGAGATGATGCTATCGCACCGATGTCGTCTTCCTCAATATCTTATTATTACTTATATTCTTATTAATTTAAAAAAGGCAGATGGATTCTGGTTCTTTTGCATCTCGGACAAATAAAAGTGCAGCAGAAAGCAAGCTTCACCTCGAGACTCGGAAGCGCAGCTTGCCTAGAACTGCCGATAGAGAGAGATGAGGGCGCACGTGCTAAGAAGCCGGCAAATGTCAGGCAGCGCGAAGATAGACACAAAACAAGTCACGGACACTTACTTTGCTCTCATTCGGGTAGATGTCTGGCACGCAGATGGTCCTCGGCTGGGGAAACTTGCACCGCGCGTCTCGCTGCACCATCTGCAGGTGCTGACTGGCGCGCAGGTAGTCGCGACTGCCGTACTTCTTGGGCGGCCGGCACAGTCCCACGGCGAAGCACGTGCACAAGACAAGCAGCGCCGTCCATGCGACTCCCCTCGCCACGCGCTCGTGTTGGCTGGCCATTGCTATTGGCGTGACAAGTGCTGCTGGCGAGCGACGCTCGACGAATGGTGAACGACCGGGCGCCCATGATGGTTATATGCCGCCGAGTTATACCGTGATTGCACTCGCCGCGTGCGTGCGGCAAGACTGCTTTTGCCGCCGGGGGACCGCCGGCGCGCGGCAGGCGCGGCCGCCGCGTCTTCCGCCGCGTGATGTCAGGAACTCGGGGAAGCACCAATGAGAGAAGCGTCTCCTTGCGTCATGTCGAGGAAACCAGTTTTCCAGGACGGCCCGCCGCCGCCGCAGCAGCAGCCGGAGACGGATTCTCCCTTTGCTCTCCCCGGCAGGTCCGCTCAGGGATGCTGTCGGCGGGCGTCCCCATCTTCCGCTGCGCGCACCGGATCGCCACGCGGGGGCTTTGTTGTTGTGGCGACGCCACTGCACGTCTCTCGCTGAGCGCGCGATGCTTCAAGTGGCTTCTCGTCTTTAAATGGTTCCGTTCTGCTTGAGAAGTTATCCGCCTCGCGGTGGCCCAATGGCGTTCTGCTGCTGAGAACATCGGCGGCCGCGTTCGGATGGGGGCGCATTGCAGAAACGCTAAAAGTATACCGAGATTTTGGCGCGTACTAAAGAACCATTAAATTAATCCGGAGGCCTCCACTACAGTGCATTTAAACGTTTTAAATTTTATATCCCCACGAAAGAATCAATATATCTCAGAAGTGCCACAGTTTGAAGCGGGTGATCTGCGTCTTCCGACACGAACTGTCTATGGGCAGATTTCTTGCACAGAAGTTTCTAGAAATAAATCTGCAAGTGTCTATATGCTCTGACAGTGCGTAGGGACGGCAAAATACTGCGGCGTGGTGTGGAGACGCCCATGTTTTTTTTTTTTTTTTTTCTCGCACAGTGTGCGAGAAGTGGTCAAAAAAGGCAAATGAATACCCGGTTCAGTCATTTTAGAGAATAAAATCATTTGACTTTAAACACTGCTGCCATCTGTGACATCCAAAATTTGCGTAAAGTTTGAGGCGCATTTGATTGGTGCTGTATAAAGGTAAACTTCGGCTCATGCTCTTACATACGTTGTCTACATATAATTCAAACATTGTTTATCGATATAATCGTAGCAGAACTGTTGTGTTATCATGACGCATATTGTACGTACAAATGGCGCTCCGATATAATTATCTAATATTTTCTATGTGTATGCGCCGAAATAAATATTTCTTGTGAATGAATATGAGCTGCAGCACATAAGAATATCCCTTACTTACAGATGCAGCTCTGTCATTATCAGAAGCTATCTCTAAGTGTATACTCTCCTCATTTTGTTTGATGGCGCGTAGAAACTTGCAGTGCGTAGTCACAGTCAAGTTGATAGTCAGCGCTGTGTTCGTCTTCCTTACTTTTGTATGCAGATGTTTTGAGGCAACAACAGCAACAACAATGCAGAGTTATTTTTAAGCGAAGCTTTATAGGCTCACAAGTGGTGGTGGTGTCACGATGAAAAGTGGGCCGATCCTGGTGATAGTGCAGAAAGGGTCCAAGCTCAATGGCACATACCAGGGACAAAAGAGAGAGAAAGAGAGGAATAAAGAGAGAAAGAAAAAGAGAAAGCAAAAGAGAAAGAGAGAGAGAGAGAAAGAAAGAAAATGCCGGCAGATCCCACTGTGGATGTTAGGCGAAACAGTGTGCGGGGCGCCTACCAAGTTAACGAAACGACCATGAGAGCACCAAGACGTAGGCGGCTCTTTCATGACCTACATGACACGCATGTCATTATATTCACGTCATGATCCTCGGGAATCCCTTAAGCTACACCTAAGAGACCTTAGGGCGAAAGCCTTAGTCATACTCGTGACTATGACTTCTACCACCATCCTTTAGTGTTTTCCTCACTTAGTATACCACGTCCGAAGCCATTTCAGTATTTTTGGGTGTTAATATTTTTTCGCTGAGTCATGGTCATTTTCGCTCAGTCACGGTTATGACTATGATTTCGACCAACAACCTTAGCCTTTTCCTTCACCTAGTACCCCATCCGAACCCATTACAGTGGTTTTTGAGTGTTAATATTTTTTCGCTAAGTTATTGTCATTTTGCTGAGTCATGCTCATGACTATGACTTCTACCAGCATCCTGTAGTGTTCCCTTCCCTTAGTACCCACGTCCGAACCTATTTCAGTCTTTTTTGAGTGTTAATATTTTTTCGCTGAGTCATTGTCGTTTTTGCTGAGTCATGCTCATGACTATGACTTCTACCAGCATCCTGTAGTGTTTCCTTCACTTAGTACCCACGTCAGAACCCATTTCAGTGGCTTTTGAGTGTAAATCTTTTTTTTTTGCCGAGTCATTGTCATTTTTGCTGAGTCATGCTCATGACTACAATTGCTACCATCATCATTGAGTGTTTCCTTCACTTAGTGCCAACGTCCGAACCCATTCCAGTGGTTTTTAAGTGTTAATCTCTTTCGCTGGGTCATTGTCATGACCCATATGACACGCATGTCTTGACATTTATATCATGGCCTATCACTTATGTTCTTCATACACTCCTGTCACACTATACCAATTTTGGTACCAACCAAGTTAACGAAACGACCATGAGAGCACCAAGACGTAGGTGGCTGTTTCATGACCTACATGACACGCATGTCATGACATTCATTCATGACATGACATATCATTTATGTTCGTCATATAGTCTTGTCATAGTATGCCAATTTTGGTACATACCAAGTTAACGAAACGACCATGAGAGCACAAAGTCGTAGGCGGCTAGATAGATAGTTGATAGATAGATAGATAGATAGATAGATAGATAGATAGATAGATAGATAGATAGATAGATAGATAGATAGATAGATAGATAGATACTGTCAAAGTAGCAAATGTTCGCCAAGAAATGCTTCGCATTTGAAATTTCTACGAAGGTCAGATACACACACGACAAACTTCGCTTACCCCCCTTTTCTCGACAAGGGAAGCGCTGGTGATTTTTTTTTTTTTTTTTTTTTTTTTTTTTTGCGCTGCTCGCCTCGAGAGGAGTATTGAGCTGGGCTAGTTGGTTTACCTACATGGCAAGCAGCTCAGATGACGGGACGAGTGACAAGGACAGGTTAGATTCGCAAATAGTTTAAACATTGTTTATCGGTATAAGACATCGCGCCTGTCCTGTCCGGCCCTTCACTGGTCCCGTCTTCGCTGTTCGCCATGATAATCTTCTGACCTGAAAAAAAAAAAAGTGCATCTCAACGCAACTTTTTTTCCCGCTTTCAGCTTCACATCATGCACAGGCCGTGTACGTGTTTCTGAGAAGAAAAAAAAAAAAATCAGCTCAACTCAACATGTTGCTTGACACTGATTTCTGCAGTGGAACGAGACGGTTTTCTCTGATCTCCCTCATATGAAATTTTCCAGTCTACTCGTGCGCGGGGAAAACAAATTTCTTCTCATTATCTGACGCACATGCCCTGACAGGGAGGAAGAAAAATGTACCTTACAAAATCGAAGACATAAGTGTATGCGCGGTAAAACAAAAGTGAAGGAGAGCGCGAGAGATTGACAAGGCCATTGCTGTGTAGCTTTGTTCGAGCAGATGAAAGTTGAAAAAAAAAAAAAACATTTCCCGTCCAGAATCACCGACGAATCGCTGGCTAAAAACGCTCTCCTTGTTCCTTTCCACTGTGATATTGACGGGCGCACCACTGTAGCAACGATGCGCAAGAACTCTCTTTGTTTCTTTCTTTTTTGCCCCCTAATAAATGTTTCTCACATGACACGGCACACCGAGTAAAACACCGATGGAACCTAGTGCACGCTAAGTAGGCAACGACTCTGAGTCCATTTTTGAGTCACTATGGGCACGGAATTCCCGATGAAGCACGCATCGGAAACGACAACGAGCTCAAAATAGAGGCTTCATTGTGTTACGTTCCACAAACATACGCCCGCCATATCAGCCAAGTCGTTTCCTCTGCCGGCTTTCTTTAGGCGATGAATGCGTGAGGCATTCTGAATCCTTTGTCGCATACAGAGGCATGCATTACAGACAGCGATGTTCGTGTCGTCGTGTCAATCTTTGACGTTTCTTTGAATTTTTTTTTCTTACTGATGCTCATTTTCTTAGACGAAGTCTTGGTGCCATAACAAATACATGAATGTTTTGGCACGCAAACATACGCATATGCAGCGATCACTGCATTTGTGAAGAGCGCTATCGATCGAGGTGCCTCCAGGAAACCTCATTGGCTTCGATTGAGGTGCTGTAACATGGTCGTATGAACGCGTTATCGGCGGCGTCCCATTTTTGTGCTTCGGAATGCGCAGAATGAGTGCTCCATTTAAAGAGCGCTATACGTACAGGGCCAGCCTTCTGCCGACACAAAGTGTCGTTAATCCTATTGGCTCATTATGATTCATACCGCCTTTGCTACGTCAGCTAAGTGAAGGAGTTTTCTTCAGTCTTGCTTTTCCCTGCCCCCCGCCCTTTGCTTTTTCTTCTTCTTCTTCTTTTCTATAGTGGCTTCGAAAGCGCTGTGTGGCTGACAGCAATGCACATCAAAATAGTTAACACCCTACGCGCGCCCTCTACAGGCAAGGATCGCCGTGCATGGGACTCAACACACTCTGGAGCTCGCACCATATAGCGCAGCCAAGGTAACATTGCTATGAGCCGAGCCTATACAGCGTCGGTGTTCGTGCATGCAGTTGGCCAGGAGTGACGTAACTCCAGCGAAAGGAGGTGACGGCGAGAACGCGGCGTCAAATTTCGTAATGGATGGTGCATCTAGCTGAACCAAAATTAATAGAGGTATGCGAATAATTGTATTTTTTCCTTTTTTTTCTTAAAAACGAACCGAATACGAATTTATTAGTTTTATAAAAGTTTTCGAACAGCTTTTAACTAATTCTGGAGTGACGAATTTGTTTGTACTTGGCTTCTGAACACAGTGACATAGAAGTATAGTTCTCGCTGAAAACGTGTGCCATGCGACGTGCGCCGTGAAACACGTGTTCAGCTGCGTCCTGCTATCACATCGTTCACCTTATTTTAACACTCATATATTTTACGCAATTTGCAGCGACTTGTTTTACGCCTCTTTACAGCTACTTTTTATCTACCACTTGCAATTCCACTGTCCACTCCATTCATAATACATTAAGAACCCACCACCATATGTCAGGGCCCTCTTTGGCCCTAGCCCCCTGGCCCTTGCGCCATTAAACATTACACATGATCACATCGTTCAGCTGCGTCCGTATAATCGCATCGCTGGCTTTCAGAGATATTAGATCACATGTCACGTTGTGAACTGAACGTATCCTCGTTATGCGCGACAAAAATACTGCATATATTAGAAAATGTGTTAAGGACATGCAGCTCGTAGAGTGACCAATGACCGAAAAGATTCAGGTGGTGTGTCGCCTCTTCGAGCTGCCAGTTCTGTCTTTTCATGGACATGTCTCTGGCTTCAAACGGCCCGTCGGCGTCACCTGCGCCATGCCGGTATTTATTCAAACTGCACGCCCGACTTTATACACTGCCATTCATGGACCGCATCACCGTTTTTAATTATTGTTTTTAATGCGGGAGAAACGATTTTACCATTATCTGTAACTGGTTTGATGCCGTATAGGGCCAATTGCGGCTTGAAAGAAGCACACGATCGTGAGTTGAAATTAAGTCGATCATAAAATTCACAAGTATGTTTGAAGAGCTCAGGCATTTCGAATTCGAGAGAACAACTGCTCCACATCTTGGTGGAAGAGATTGCCGTTACGTTTTGTGAGTGTCTTTGAGCAAGTGAAACAGCCTTCCATTTCCACCTGTGTTGCAGGTATTGCAGGACACTGTCGTGCTGCAAGGCAAGCATCCCTTGCTATTTGCCCAACGTCTGTCACTAGCTGGTGGTGGTGAAAAGTGGTGATTGCAGTTAGAGCCTTTGTTAGGCTTCACTAAACTTCATTTGACAATACTATGCCGGTCCATTGCTGGTCGACGTGAGCCATGATCGCCTAGTGCTGTTGCTGAGAAGTCGTAACCTTTGTGTGCACACACACACACACACACACACACACACACACACACACACACACACACACACACACACACACACACACACACACACACACACACACACACACACACACACACCATTAAATGTGCAATTGCTACTATGCACACTAACGTGCATTGGGGGCACATTAAAGAACCCCATGGGGTTGAAATTAATCCCGATTCTCCCAGTATGGCGTGCCTCATAATCATATTGTGGTTTTGGCGCGTAAAGCCTCAGAATTTACTTTTATTGTTTTTGTTAAGGTTGCGTAATGTCGCCGAGGAAAAAAAATAAAAGATAGGTATGCGGTACAATACGACTGGTGACAGGAGTTGTGGCAGTTATCGCTTCAACTATCTCCCTCGGAAGCCGGCTACTTGTCAATAAGAAAAAGAACACGCTTTGCAAGTGATAACAGCCCACTGAATCACACGACCAGTGCTTACGATTGAAGAGTGGGAATGGCCCGGCCCTCTGGGCGTGTTCGTGTCGCCGCTCCTGCGACCAGTCAGTCGCGCTTCGTTTATTTGTTTAGTTGTTTCTGACCGCTTTACTTTCACTAGCCTTTGTTAATACCGTTCAATATGAACGGGAACACGCAATTTGCTTTCAAGAAACAATGATGTGCGAATTCGGAAGGGACATTTTAACATACAGCGAATAGCTATCCCTCTAACGTTTAGCGGCATTGAGCACTTTGCATTGCTGGAAATGTGTGTTAAGCCATTACAGCGCCTGAAAGGAATTTTTATGTCCCCTTTCATATTGCGCTCGAGGGTGTTAAAGGAACCTTATGCTTTCGGCTCTCCACCGGCCCAGAAGCAGTATTCGACACGCGCCGTGCACTGGCCAGATGGCGTTGCGGTTGATTCAGCTTCCTAGAAGTGCTGCCGACGTCAACCGCTTAGACTGCGACGGAAATGAGACGACACTCTGAATCGCAACCGCCGGGCATCCGTTTCATGACATGCTTGAACTTGATAAGCGAAGCCTTGCCCTATGCACGACAGAGTGCGAACGCATAATTCGTGGGCCTTCGCTACCATGACATGCACGGCACGCGCGGTTGTACTACCTTTGCAGAATGTGACAACTCTTACCTTGAAATAAACAATAGCTAGAAGGTTCCGTGAATGCGTAACGTCTTCTACACTACCTCCGCTCGCTATGCTTTGTTCTGGTGCTGCTGCCAGCATCGAAAGCTATGTATTTAGTATGTCGACGTCATTATGAGTGTAAAGTAGTTCAGTGAGGTGTAAAGTAGTTCTTAACGTTACCTTGTTACATTATTCACTCTGGTTATTCAATTTATGAGCGAAAAATATTTAAGAAACTTTTCCAATTGATCTAGACTTTGGTAATACGTTCACTTTGACTGAAGCGTCGCGTTGCAGTGAATAGGTCCGTTAAGTATTCCGTTCGTTATATATGTATGAAGCGTTTGTCATTTGTCGGCGCTTACGATACCACCTTTTTCTTTGTGAGTCTGACTGGTACGTGCGGCAATTAACAATGGTAGCAGAGTCACTCATACGCATTTGCTTTTGGTTCCTTTTGGTTCGTAAAAGATCCGTGTTCTTCTTCTTTCTGGGGTTTTACGTGCCAAAACCAGTTCTGATTATGAGGCACGCTGTAGTGGAAGGCGCCGGATTAATTTTGACCACCTGGGGTTCTCTAAGGTGCACTACAACGCAAGCACACGGGCGTTTTTGCATTTCGCCTCCATCGAAATGCGGCCGCCGCGGCCGGGATTCGATCCCGCGACCTCGTGCTTAGCAGCGCAACTCCTTAGCTGACTGAGCCACCGAGGCGTGTAATCGCAATCACAAGCGTTCTGATCAATCACTCAAGGATATAATGGATCCGAACAATGCAAAGGGTTCACAGGAAAATTGAGACGAAGGGATCAATAGCGGCGGAACAAGGAAGCCTTCAGCCTGCAGCGAGCGTTTTGAAGTTTATTTATTTATTTATATTTATTATTTATTACGGTGTGGAAATGTTGGCAACAGGTACAGTATATCGCCGGCTTCTTCGCAACGTTAAGTTGTATGACTGAAGGGTGATGAACGGGGAAGTGAACCCTTTTAGCTATTTCAGCTCCTATTTCAGCTCCAGCGCAGCTGGCTGCAGTATTGTAAAATAAAGAAAAATGCAAATAAATTTACCTGTTCGCTACCAAACGTGGGGCTGTCGCTTAATTGTAATTGAAACGAAAAAAAAAAAAGCGAGCGGCCTAGTATTTTTTTTTCGCCGAATAAACACCGAGTATTATACGAATAGTTCACCAGGGGCTTACATACCTCAAGCGTGTACGATTCTCCATCGGCGTCTTTACACGCATGCCGCGATGTCAACGTGAATCAGCCTCCAAGATGAATCGCCGTTTCGCCGAATAAGAACGTATTCTTAGGAACGCATCTGGTCATGAATGAGTCCTAAGAGAAGGATTGCTTTCAGCGGGCATGCATCAGACTTGCGACAGCAGCACGAGCCCATGGTGCGAGCCCGCCCCGCCTCCACGCTATAGAAAGTTCGACCGCCTCGTGTCACAGCTAGCCGTCGCCCATGCGTCAAGCGCGGCCGCATACATGGACGACGCCTTTTCTTACGCCATTCCGCGGCTCGTCAAATGGACTGCTCACGAGGCTATAGCTGGCATGTTGTTGTCAAGCCGAGCCCTCCACCCGTAGTTCTTCGGGGAATTACGGGCCAGAGGCTACGGGGGCCGAAACCCGATAGGGGCCATTGAGCAACCACTTTTTTCTGGGACTGCACGCGTAGCTCGCACGCGCATGCTTATGTTGGAGCACGAAATGTCGCACAAGAATGTTGCGTGCGAACCGCAGCTCGGTGAGTGGCTCTCACGGATTTTCGCGCGCCACCAACAAAATTCGGAAGCCCGCGTGCCACCCATCCGCAAGAGCTGTCGCGCTGTCGTCGCCCGGCGCTCGTTATCTCTTGGTCGCCGGAAAAAAAAAAAAAAAAAACAACAAGAAAAAAAAGTGTAAGCGGTTCCATGAAGCGTAACGCGACGCTCAAGTCACAGGCGAGGGTCTCCCACGGGCGCCGTGGCCTGACGCAGGAGCACCGAAGGGCAACGGGAAAACCCGCGTTGGGTGGGCCGTGGATTCGTATCCTTTGGTAATGATAAATCGAGTTTAGACACCAGACCCTGTTTCCGGGGCTGGCTCGACACAACAGCGGAGCGCCGTCTTGATCTTCCCCTCTGGTCGGATAACAAGACCGGCAGATCTGTCAACGGCTGCCTCTGTTCAAATTGCCGCTTGATAGAGAGTATCACATGTCAACCGAAAAGTACCGGCCTACGAGAACCATATGGAACTCCATCTCAGCACACTCGAATAAGGTTCGCAGTTGTTAGTTTTCATCGTTCAACTTGGTCTGTTCCTGCAGTTCGGATGTACAGATATATAATATATGTATGAACTGAGTTGTGTTTACCATGTCAAAATAAGAAAAGCAAACATGATGCTTCGAATCTATGTTATGAATGCGCCCTGAACAGTGAGAAATTAGGTGATGCGAATTTGACAAGTTAAAGAGAAAGCACGCCGTATAAATTGCATGCGGTGCACTAGTCATTCCCCTCTTCTCCCCTCTGCCTTGACATGCGCCAGCTTGTGAGAGCAAAGTGTGGGGCGGGAGTGGAACGTCCCCGGAGCTATACTTCCTGGAACCGCTGGGTCATTGTCGAACGTAAACACAGAGTCAAATGTAGGCTTTTGCGCGTCATGAGCGCCAAAGGCTGAGATGATCGTGCACGGGCTCGGCATTAACTACACCGACATGACTCTTTCTTAGAAACCGGCGCTGGCGGAGAGCGAGAACGATTCGAAAGTAGCTAGCAGGACAACGACGGGTGAGATGAAAGGGAAATAAGAAAATATTAAAACAGCATCTCCAAGCACTGCCCATGCCTGGTTCCTTGAAACAGAATGATGCCAAACACGCCTATAATTTGGCAAAATTAAGCCACTGTGTTGTAGTCAGGCTGCATGGTGGAAAGGTCGCACGCCGTAGATGCCGCGGCCGACCCCATGTCTTGCCATACAGGCTTATAGCTACGGCTGCTACCGTGCCCAACTCGACTCTTACCGGCGGTCACTCACGTTGCATATATGGTCGGGCCACGAGAGCGGGCCACACCTTTCACGTCTGCGGCAGCCAACTCACGCAGCTGCACCGCCGGCGGACTGGATGCGGATTTCCCGTGAATAATATCAGGTATTATCGCGAGACCGACACCACCTCCTCGAGCGACAAAATCATCGAGGGCGTGCCGGTACAAAGATTAGGAGTCAAGCACATGGTAATCGGGGCAGCGTCGGCGCGTGTTCGCCGGCCATGTAGGAAGAGTTAATAGCCTCCGGCTCCTATAAACACTTCATATATTCGTCGCGATCGTTATAGGCTACAGCATGTATGTGGGAAGCTGCAACGAGCGCTGAGGGATATCGTTCGATGCATATAAACAACGGGAAAATGCGAGAAATGAGGAGCTTCCCGACGTCAGTGGGATTCGAAATCGGTTCCTCAGTATTCAGAAGTCGGGTCACGCAGGACGACATGTCACGGCATCGACACACAGCTCTGCCACCAACGTTTTACACCTATGTATATCATGCAGAAAGGTCGTCAACTGGCCTCATTGTTAAAGTGTTATAGTAAAAATAAAAAAGGCGCAAATGGGACAGATACAGAAAAAAAAGGACGTGTTGTTGTCGTCGTCCTTTCTGTCTTCCTGTTCCGCTCACACAGTTTGTTTCTTCTTTTTTTTGCTGTGACTTGTATATTATACACCGCAATTTGGCGGAAACAACTCACACATTCTATCAGATAGTTCAGACTAATTGTGTCTAAACAGCGAACGGAAGCACCTACACGGGGGGGGGGGGGGGGAGGACAAGACAAGACAAGGCCCTGTGTCTTGTAAAGGCGCTTGCCTTTTCCCCCCGTGTGCGTGTTTCCTTGCGCTGTTTAGCTACAATTAATTCATATCGGCTAGCTCCAATTTCATTGTTTCTACAGATTTTAGACTGGGGCCCCCTGTACTTCAGTGAAGAAGGTGTTTCAAATTGTTTGCCCATTTAAAGTTTAATTAGAGGGTTTACCACCACAGGCACCTCACGGCCTATGAGCGACGCCGTTTTGGGAGGCTCCGGATCAATTATTTCGACCACTTGGGATTTTTAAGGTGCACTTTCAAGTGCACTTTTAAAGTCAGTTGAAGGAGAAAAAAAATACTTAACCAGAATGTGAGGTTTGTATAGCAAAACAATATACATGACCGCGTCATTTTTCTGCAAGAAACTGCAACTGAAAAAAAAACTGCAAGACTGAGATCATTTTTCTGCAAGAAAAATAAGCTCAGTCTAACGGCAGGCTCGAACCTTAATAGTTTTCGCTTATTTGAGCGAGTACAAGTTATGGTTTGACCGTGTAAGTAATTTGTGGCACCAATTTCAGAACACATTAGCGCTCGTCCTTGTGTTGCCCCTTTTCTTCGTCCTTGTTTGTTTGTGCGCAAAAAGTTTTTTTTTAAAATGAATCTGTTCCAACTATAGGCCGACTCGCAGTTATGCTTCAGTCACTATGCTTAACGAAACAGCACGCTTACTCACATATGCACGATTTGCAATGGATTGGTTCATAGCTTAAAAAGTTACAAAGGCACTTAGGTCTCCTTACGTGCATTGAATGCGAAAACATTCTCGGCGTGTTCTCTAAATCGACGTCCATGTCACGTCACATTATCGCATCACATCATCACTTGGTCATGTGCTCCAATTGGGCAAAGTCAATTTTGAGAGTTTGCCAGGTCAGTTTTGAACGTCGGTCAACTCAGTTTTCGAATCGGGCAAAGTAAAATTTTCGGGTGTGGGCCAGGTTGTTTTCAATGTCATTGAAACGTGACCTCATCACTTGGTCACGTGGGTTTTGGTACCATCGGATGTTAACGCCGGCCGCCGGATTTTCCGCTTCATGGAGCATGTAATGTCTTCGCATTAAAACCGAACACGAAAAACAGGACAAAAGAGACACCTATACCCAGTTGTCTCCCTTGTCATGTCTTGTTTCGGTGCTAGTTGGTATGAACGCGTGCCAACTAGCCCAGCAGACCCTTTTACTAATTGATTGATTGCATGGTCATCGTGTTAGAAACGGTGGGTGGCGAGGGCCTTTGAACTGGTCTTATTTTTTCTCCTTGCTTTTCTCCTTGTTTTCTCCCTGCTACTTAAATCAGCTGTTTGGGGCAGCCGGTCTACACTAGCAGCGCTCCCTGTCTTTCCCTCTCCCTCTCTCTCTCCGGCAGCAAACCTTTAGAATCGTTGGTGAATGTACGTTATAGATTTGCATAAAATAAGTCTGACGTTAAATTTAGTGTTTGTTGCGCTTTTTCCCGTCTTTCACGCTGCCAGTCTTGCAGTTGTCTTCTACACATAGTTTCTACCATGGAGGAAGGAAAAAGATAGGAGGGATCCTCGCGCAACGCGATTGAAGCCAAGAGTGTCGTCCCAACACGTGGTGAAAACGTCAGAGCACGGAGGATGCGTCAGAGCGCGCGGTAGGTTTTAGTACTCCCGGTTGATTTTTTTTTTTCGATACCCATTCGCACTTTCCTTCCTTCATGCCCATTCGAAACCTAACGTCTTGGCAAATCTCGATTCTAGCTCCGTGATCTCGACGCAAGAAGTCACGGTTTTGGTCGACACTGAGCAAACGGAGTGGCGTCATGGAGCGTTCGCTTGTCAAGGCTGGCTGCGTGACGTAATGCTCTCTCCTAACTTTTTTCCTTCCTCCATGGTTTCTACCACGGACATGCCATTGATGTTCACATTGGTAAAAACCAAGCCTCTGGAAGCTAGCTACGGCCGGAACTATGGCCGGAAGTCTATGATCGTGGCGTCACCTGCAGGCAGACATGTGAACTACCGGGCGCCGATGGCGACCCTAGTGGCACATGCCCAGGTGACGCTGTCAGCTGCTCACAGGAAGCGCACATGTTTCCTATTGCTGCAGAGATTACTTCTGTAGAAATGACCAGATTTTGAAACGGTGTTTTTCTAGTGGCATGATTAGAGAACTCTGTGCTCTGACTTGGAGAGATCTCGTTCTTGGAAGAAAAAAAAGTTTCGACGCATAATCCCGCGCCACTTTCCGTGTCGTATACGTGTAGTGGAATTTCTTCAACGGAAAACAGGCTCTCACACGCGTGCGCACGTATTCGAGTGGTTACCGTCCAAATTGCAGCGACTGAATTCATGAGGCGCATGGACCGCGTGCCGGTTTTGGTTGCCTCGTTCGGTGTCTGTAATTGGAGAGCCGGGCACCGTTTCAAGTGGCAGTGGCTTCAAAGAAGAGGCCTATTTTCTTTTCCTCTCACTCTGGCAACGGCTTGCAACATGGCCATGCCTGACTTGAAACATTCAGAAGAGGTAAACGAAAGCGAATAGCAGAGTGAGCGGAGTCAACGTCGGTTCGCCATCTACTTGTTGCTCGTCATGCGGAAAACGCTCTTGCAGGGACCGAGAATAACGCTCTCGACACGGCTGCAGTTCCTGCTTGCGGTCATATTTGCGGCATGGAAAGTGAGTGTGCAATAAGGGAACGCACATGCACAAACAACCATGTGCCTCGTACTTGGGTACCAAGAACCTGACGTCAGCGAGCGCCACCTCATAAGTGAAAACAGAAGGACGCATGCTTGTTTAATTAGTTAACAGTTAACTTCTCTTTATTGCATTAGACACCTCGCTTTCTTTTTGTACTTGCTCAAGGGTAAATGCATAGTGATATTTAAATTATCAAAGAAGCAAGAACTTACTTACAGAAATGAAATTACAAAACGCCGCCAGGTCTCGTAGTGACGAAATTGAACGTTAACTAAAGTTACCGCTGGATGATCAAAGCGCTTGTCGTTACTGCGTACAATGCGGCAGTTTTCAAGCCCGTAATTGCAGCGAGATATCATAGAAGGGCTCGCGGTCGCGGGGCTGTATGCCCACATGTTGCCTGCAAGCTATAGTTTCGTCAAGGATGCGAGACGTAAATAGACATTGGAGAAGACCTTGAAACGGCGGCATGAAAAATGATAAAGAAAAACATACCGCTACGCTAGCTCGTAAGTTGCTAGCTCAATCCCCGCTGTGGCGTCATGCGGCATGCGTTTCCGCTCCATTTCCCTCTGTTCTTTTTTCTCCGCACACTCACTTGCAATATATTCGTGAGATTGATCGAGTTTTAGTGGAGACACGCGGGTCTCTTCGGCCGACTCCTTCTCGAGAAGCACTAGAGCTCACGCGTACTTGCGTCGTAAGTGCAGCCGTTGCCGTTTGAGAAGCGCTTGAAAAGCCTGCAGCGTTTATTCCTCGTGAAATCGACTTAAGCGATAAACACAAGAATGCGTTTCCGACGTACTATCGGTGTGGCGTCGCTATAGGCGTCGCGGCGTCCATTTATTTGTTGCGCCATGATCCCATTGTAAGGGTGGCCGAAATGTTTCCATGGGGTTACAGACTGAAAAGGAAAAAAAAAAAAACCCAGTTTCACATTGATGGCTATATTAGCAGCGTAGTCACTGTGCGTCGTGACGCGGAGGCGCCTAAAATTCGTCTAAATGGCCTTTTATGTGGTGGATGCTGTTTTAATCTTTGCAGGGAGGTCAAGAAGTTGCACTAGTTGGGCTCACGACTGCGTCTTCCTTTCTCGGCACCGATTGCCAATAGGACGACAGGCCGTTCAAAGAATACAAGATAGTGGAAATCTGGGGCCGTATAAAAAAGTCACAGTTTCGCTCGAAAGGCGGAGCATCGATTGCGCTAGCAAATTAGTAGACAGCTATACGAAGTAAGCAGATCAGTTTTATCGGCCGTATAAACTTCTAAACGTATAAACAGCCGGCTCACCCTCGCACGCTTTCACTCGTACATACGGCGCGCGGCGTCGATTTTATCGCCCTTGGACTTTACACGGAACCTCACGGCGACGGCAACGGCGACGCCGTCGGCAGAAATGCGCCTGGAATGTCCATATAATTGCTATCGCAATAAAACGACTGAACTGTGTTACTGTCTTTAAATGCTTTGGGAACGCTTTAGTGTGTGCTTGTGCATCAATTATTGTCGCTTTCATTTTCCCTCATTCCCCCTTCATATGTATATGGTTGCAAACTAGGAGAATTCTATAGGTAACCTCTCTGTATTTCATTTTCTTTCCCACTGTCTCTGCAGCAAGTTGCGTAGGAGCATGAGAACACAGAAACAAAGCACTAAAGAAACATCATAGAGGAAATTGGCAGTCAATATTTCTTAGCCCACGCCGAAATCTTGTGGCCTAAAGATATGCGGCGAAAAAGGTCGAAAGTGAAGAGATAGCGCTCAGTCTTCTTGAATTCTGCAATGATAATTATTTGGGCTTGGATTTTCTTGCCGTATGGTCTTAAAAAAAATTTCAGTCGTGGGGCCTACACGGGAGTAAGTGTTCTTTACTTCTAAAATTAAATTTAAATTGTTTTAATTCTAAAGTAAATTTAAATGGTTTTTTAATCAGTATGATATACCGGAGTTCCTCCATCGCAATTGTAGTTTCCGCTTTCCTTTGTATAGGTGCTCAACACAAGGAAATTCTTACGCTTGTGCAATATACACCAAATTAACCATCGGAACGAGACTGAACATAATTGGAGGTCCGTTCGATTCGCCTGCACCATCTCAACCCGTTTACGGGTTCTTCACTCTGATGTTCGTTTCAGCGTTGCAGCTATGGTGCCTATTGAACTTTGCCGTTTGTTTCGAATGGTGCAGGGATGGTTCACAATTTGGTCGCCGACATCTGGTGCCGATTTTGGGCAGAGGTGCAGATGCTAAGAAGCAGCTCAGCAGCCGACGCAACACACGTGAGCGTCGTGAAAAGCCACCACAGGTATGTTGTTTACATGCTTGATTACGCACGGGTACACTATACACGTTGTGCATTTGCACTGACCCGCTGTTCAGTTGTCCGCGCTGATCAAAACAACGCTACTTCAGATTAAGCGACGTGCCCATCTGTCACTCTGTCAGCGATGGTGGTTTGCTAGTTTTTCTTATTGCCATGCAAAACCGAGTAAACAAGGAGAAAAAAAAAAAAAACTCGCTTGCACGTTTGCCAGCAAAAGGAGAAGTTCAGTTCAAGATAATGACGTTCTACACCGCCTTTTTCTTTTAGAAACATACTGCCTGATAATCCGTGAGAACGGTTGCCCGTTAACCGAACACATAGCATGCGTTCGCTACCTCTCCTGTCATTGGCAGAGCTGACCACGACAGCCTGCAGGCTTCTACGTATTTCCCTGCATTATACTTTTTCGGCGATATTTTCTGCGGCTTTAACACCAAGCACCTCGACCACTTCGACCGTAACTGCACTTCGGGATCTGCCACTATCTGCTGTGCGGTACGACCAAACTCTCAAACTTACGCGGACAGCGCACAAGCGGCGGATGAGCAGAAGGCTTGCGTGGCATCTGCATCTCGGCATTCGTTATCGACTGTCGCGCTGCACTGCACCCCTGAACTTGAGCTGCATAATTTCTCAACTACTCGTGCGCCACTGTGAACTGGTTTACATCGGTGCAAGTGAAACTGCTGGGCCTTGTAAGCCAACTCTCACCACGCTCCGAGGCAAAGAGAGAGAGAGAGAGAGAGAGAAAGAAGGGAGCACGAACTGAGGCTTACGAAAGAACTCAATATATTTTCAAAGAGTGAAGCGAATCGCGTTTCTGTTGCTATGGGTGTTGCTAGAACGGAACAACCTTTCCTTTGTTCATCTGTACATTACTTGAGAGGGAAATAATTCAGGTGGCGTTACGGTGAGCATGCGTCACCGCCGTAGTCTCTCTTGCGCGCGCCCCGCTTTCATAGAAATGTGTCTGGTTGCAAAACCAGTGTCATGCCTTGGTGCGCAAACCAGCGGCCACGAAGCGTTCACTGAATCAGGATACAAATAAATTTCGAGGGGTGGCATGGCTCGTCAGTGAGGTTACCTAATTATCAAACGCTGCCATATTGTTGCACTACAGAGCAGAGAAGCATTGGGCATCGCAAAACTGAATAGCAAGAAACGAGCAGTTGGTTTCCTTCACTCACTTCGAAATCCCCCGGAAGCTCGTTTATACTCGTAGTTGCCTATTTTTCGAGCAACTAAATAACCGCAGTATTATAGAACGCAGGCTGATGGAAGAATAAGTGCGGGTAAAAATTAAAAAGATTCGCGTTTTCGTCCACTGTGCGATGAGCCACGAGGGTGATAACTAGCACATTGTTATGTACACCAAGACTCACTTTCTTCGCGTCGTGTCGGTATCAGCGGCAATCGAACATTGTGCTTTGCATAACCATGGCTTTTGCTACCTCTTCCTTGCTATACCATTGCTCACACAATAAAGACAGCAATGAGCTGCTGGCTTCTTATTGTATACGGTGCTCCATGTATACAGAGCGCACCATGACCCCAGCCTCGTGAAGCGATGGCTGTTCTTGCGCTCGCATTTAGCTGATGTTCTGGTGCCGAAGTTGAATGGGTGCATAAAGCATCAATTTTCGGAAGCGAATATGCCAAGTTAGATGCTAGTTAGAGATTGTCTTCTATCTTCAGTCATCGCATTTTATCACTGGTTTTGACGATATGTTGGTACACATTGCCCGGGAAGCTACTACTACGACCTGTGGAGGCACTGGGGTGGAAGTGCGTATATAGCAATTATTTGAGTAAATTCACAAGCACTAACTATTAAGTGAGTTGACGTCGCGATGCAGGAGAAGGCGATGACTTGTCCTGTCTTTCTTGTCCCTGTATTTCGCACTGTGTACTCTAGAATTTATTGTTGTACAACGCGGCAGTAGTCGATATAAAATTCGAATTTCGTTTCGTTTCAAATACAGTCAATTATATTGCGTTATTTGGGTTGCAGACAAGTCTGTCTTTTAAAACAAGCGTTTTTTCTTCGCACGTAAAATTAATATTATAATAATTTTGGGGTTTTACGTGCCAAAACTACGATTTATGAGGCACGCCGTAGGGGGGGAGTCCGGATTAAATTTTGACGACCAGGGGATCTTTAATGTGTTTTCGGGTGTTTTCGCATTTAGCCTCCATCAAAATGCGGCCGCCGCGGCCAGGATTTGATCCCGTGTCCTCGTGCTTAGCAGCGCAAAACCATAGTCACTAAGCCACCGCGGCGGGTCGTACATAAAATTAATCTTGGCGTCCACGTTTTCCGTCGTTAGAACCAATCACTTCCCTTCTCCTAGCCGCATTAGAGCCATTTCAGGTGAAATCGCTTGCCTTTCATTTGCTTCACATACGTATAGCTCCAGGACATTGTCTTCCTTATGAAAATGCCGTGTGGTAAGATTTTAAATTAAGCGTACGCTTCATTTAAAATTCATGACAAATAAAATCCGTGGACGTCTAAGAACTTCTTATGAGTTGAGAATGGGAAAGTATTAATGTCATATTGAACGCCGCCGAGCGCTCCTTCGAGTTATCTACTCCTCGCGGGCCAGGTTGGCGTGTTTTAATTTGGCCTTACCAAGGCGCAGTTAGAACGCAGGCGAGAGATTACGCGGACAAGGAACGCGCGGAAAACACAGGATAACACAGAGCGAGGGTGACGTGGCGTTGCGGCTGTGACCTCACGCTACACCTTGCGCGCTATCGCTCCAGCAAGTGTGCCCTTTCGCCCGCTCTGCTCCGTTGAGGCGCGCTCGTGACGTGGCGTCTCAGCTAATGGGAATTTAGGTGCCGTTTTTCGCTTGTCCATACGATTGGACTAATTATGGTCGACATACCGCATATCTATGTGCTTTATCTATTTGGCGCGCTCTACCAACCTATCTCAAGCACTGTTCACCAGTTCACACTTTTAAAAAAGAATTTTTTCTTACTTACTGAATTATTAGGTTTATATTCATCTCTATAGAATAATGTTCATTGTTTAGAGTTTTCGTTTCATATTTTTTTGTATTTATCTGCGTTAATTTTCCTGTTCTAATACAGGAGGTCCCCCTACAGCTCGAGTGCTTCCGGACCTACCTTCTGTAAATTTATCTATAGATTGTTTTTGCTATGAACTTAAAAAAAATTATTCTGATTCTGACAGACACCGGAATTTTTGCTCAATGGGCCATTTGATGCTTTCGCCTAAAAATAGCAAGGAAGTTCCACCGTAAGTTCATACTCTTGAACAATCGAGAAAACAGATTGAACAAATTCGATTTTGATTGAAAGAGCACTGTGAGATACCAACAGACTGCGTAAGTATGCTATATACACAATAAAATAACTGAAATGTCTGATTAGCTCCTTTGCTGACTTTTTGTGAAATCGTATTTCCGCTACAAGACATCGTGATCGTATATGAACATACAGACGACGTGTTCCCGACAAGTGTGGTTTATATATATATATATATATATATATATATATATATATATATATAAATGAGTGCTCTTACAACAAATAACAAGATTACAAGAAACACGCTCAAGCAAGGGTGGCGTGCTCTGTTGACGAACTCAGTAAGTGGCTTCAGGGCGAGATCGGTTTAACTTACCGCTACCGCTCTATCGATAAACTGCCCTGCAAAGCGCTAACTGAGCATGCGTATTGTGATAAGCACACGCACCGTAGGCACATAGCCGGACCCGTAGGAGTTAGGCGGTAAATGTATGCTAAACCGATCTCTTTCTGACGCAAGTAACGAATGCACTCTCGTAACTCCAATGAGCACCGCACAGGCAGGGTGAAATGTAGAACGTTTAATCTTCATGAGCCGACATCACAATACTGAACAGAATGAACCATGATCTCTGTACAAAGTTTCTGCACGCAGTGTCCGTCCTTTCACCTGACTCAAAAGCACCGGAGCATGCAATGAACGGAAACGACACTGTTCCCTTTCCGCGGCCTTCGTTCGCGATGCACCGCACAACTCCCGAGGGTCGCACCGGCAAAAGGCCCGTCTCTGACCCCCGCCCAAACGTGGCACTCTCACTGCTGCCGGCGCGTACACCGCCGAGCGAGCCTTGGGGAGAGAAGCGAGAGGCGGCAGCAACGCTCCGACGAGGGCGGCACATGATGCGGACGCAGCAGAAGGAGACATCGCGGTCAGGGCAGCCCCCCGCACCCAGCCCAGAGGCCATCGAGTGTCCGATCTCGGGTAAAGGACGGGGCTGCTGCCGTCCCGCGCATCGCCGCTGCTCGGCCCCGCGGCGGGCCGGGTGACTGGACAGCACAGCGCACCGGCTCAGCGGATGGGCTCGTTGCGAAGGCGGCACTCGCACTCGGTGTGGTTGTCGAAGACGAGCGTGAGGGGCTCGTAGTGCGACGGACCGCCGCTGGCGTCCAGGTGCAGCACCAGGAAGGGCAACTGCACCGCCTGCACCGTCTTCACCTGGCAATGCTGCTCCTCGGAAGCGCAGCAGCCCGTGTCCGGCGCGCACCGGTGCAGGATGGTGCAGTGGGGCAAGAACTTCTGCGTGGCGCAGAGAGTGCAGAGGCGCGGGCGTTCCTCAGTCGTGCGGTTTCGCCACACGGCTCTCGGTAGAGCAGAACACACAGCACAAGGGACACAAAATATAATGGCGAGCTACAACGCTCGGCGTTACGTCTTTCGCTACTTGTGTCGTGAGCGCTGTTTTGCACAATGAAGAAGTGTCGCATCGCTAGAAGATTACGCTGTAAGGATACCGACCGTGGTGTACTTTATTATTTTTGCGTCTTTTTATGAATGAAGCCTCAAAAATTTTTAATGTTAAAGTTACATAATGTTACATTTTTTATTGTCTGCTTTTTAACCCGCTTTGTCTTTTGTTGGGTGCATAGTTTTCATTACCTCCAGTGTGACCAATCCCCCTTGTGGGTACGAGCCATATTCTGAGGCAACAACATATATGTCTTCATGCGGTACGCACTAAAACCATCAAATTATTTGCACATGCAATACATTTAGCTTTTATTCGAAATATAATAATTAACTTCCATGGTTTAGAGAAGAGACAAGCCTAAACCGGCATGGTCTTTCACTGCTTACGCAATATGCAACATCAACACGACATCCATACAATAAGACCGAGGTTCATTGAAATATTATGCCTCAGACTGGAGCTTGAAGCCTCTGGCAGGAGCCAACGGCTTCAAGCTCCAGTCTGAGGCATATCTCTATAGTTTGACCATTGTTGATATAAACACGAAAGCTTTCTTCGGCCGTAGGTAGCGCAGTAAAATCAATATGAGCGATTTCGGGGCGGGGTGCAGCATGGGGAACATGGGATTCGTCATGCTGCATCAAGCTTCGGCACACTGCCTGTTCTTCCTTTAACGCAACTGCAGTTTATCCCTGCCTGCATTAGGTGCCCATCACACAATGCAGTAAGTAGAATACCCCATGGTCACAACTGCGCAGTAGTCGCAATACGGAACGCTTGCCCCCGACCACCCACACAGAGCACGCTGCTTGCTTTGGTCAACAACTAAACAGCAAGAGGTGTTCCTGGTGCCACTTTGGAGAGAATCTGCCCGAAGAGAGGCGATTATCACACTATGCCCGTTCTTAAGTTTCGTATACTTCTATTGTGACATGATCAAAAGTGTGTGAAGAAGAGAAGCCAACGCCCGGGACGAAAGTTTTGAGACAAGGGGACTTGTTTTTTCAGCAATGAGGTAGCGAGGAATTTTTTCGGGGGGGGGGGGGGGGGGGAGGACGGGAGGACGGGCTGGGCAGGCCGCTGCCTGGTACACGAAACTTTCGAAACGCCATGCACGCCGGCATCCACGATGGCGCCGGATTTTCTGCGACACGGGCCTCTCGGGTCGGCTTAATTCCCACACCCTCGTCTCTTTTCTTCTCACAACAGGGAATGGTATGTCATAAACGTCTATGCACTAAATTAATGTCGCCAATTTGCAAATACTCCAAAGTGTTGCCCGGCGATTTATACTACTTGTGTGTTAATTGCTTCTAATTTGATATGTATTGAGAGCAGAAATAAATCACCGCCATGGGGGATTACTAGCATTTTGAACGATGGTTTCATTACGAACTTAAAAGATAGCATCTATGGATTACAAATCGCCTATTTGCTTTTGCATAAGACAAATAGAGCATCGAATACTCACTCAAAACTTTCGACTTTTGTGGACTAAGCCGTCTACAGCACCGCCGCCACACTGCTTTATGACAGCCTCAGCTAGAAGCGAACTGACATGTGAACTATTGTGGCGGGTCGTAAACTGATTAAGAAAGTTAGCGCATCATGGAAGCTGTACGTGCGGCAGAATACCAGGTATTGCCTAAAAATGTCTTCCTTGTGCTTTCAGCTCAAGCAGCAAGTGCTGACGCTACTGTTATGCGATTACGACTGCGTCACGTATTGACGTCACCTCGTGCTGGCTCCTTCTACTATGACCTAGTAATCTGTTATGAGCATTACTACGCCATGAATAAGTGATGCAGCGCAAGAGCATTAATTATGTGGCAAGAAATTGTAGTTGATGGGCAACGAAGTGGGAAAATCCATCACTGTGGCATATGTGCTTAGCGGTTCGCGTCCTTTTGTCTTTCTTTTTTTTTGTCTTTTTTTTTTCTTGCCTCTTTTCTTGCCTCTTTTCCTTTTCGTCTTTGTCTTTTCTGCGGACGTGTGTTTTCTAGTATTTGTGTGGGAATTTCTACTACGTATGACTTTCTTCACTCTTATTGTTCATATTGATTTTAAATAAATACGTTCGTGTTCCATTGCTTTAAATTCACAAGTTAAACTATCTTCATAATCTGCTTTATGCCTTTGTTAGCTTATCATAATGAAATAACCTTTTTAGGATATTTATTTTTATACTAATTTCTTGTTATTTTGTTTTTATATAACACTTTGATATGTGTAAAGTTGTTGTCGCTTGTTGGATGCATCCTGCTGCTGTTTATGTGATTATATCGTATGCATTGTAAAACAGGAGGTCCCCCAGACAGTTCTACTTTGGGACCTCCTAATGTACTACCTTCTTTGCTCTTGCGCTACAAATAAACTTCAAACTTCAAACTTTCGACGGCCGACTGCCATTCGCCGAGAAAAACCACTGCCTCACAGCGTTTTCTAGCAGTAGTTTCTAGTCTTCACTGCTGGGAAGCAGAAACGCGAATGAAGCTTGTTGAAGTGGACGGCTAAATTCAGGTGCATCGCCTGTTTGGCAGAGGCGCCGAAAATGAAAAAAAAAAAAAAGAGAGAGAGAGAAAACTACCGAGGTATACTTTAGGCAAGTACTTGTCTTGTGACCAAAACACAGCATGGAATGTTGAGCACATGTAAAGTGTAGGTATTGTCATGAATTCACAAGTTGGCACTCAGTTGTTTTTGTCTGCACCACGGTGATTAAACTGCTGTTAACAGGTAAGTGCACTTCACGTGAATGACGCTTTCTCTGTGCACCAACCGCGTCAGATAAGTGGTCTATCCACAAATTTACTTCTCGAGTGCCTCACTGCGAGCAGTAGAGCTAGCAAAGCGGTCTAGCTACCGTTGATGGTCATCACGCTTTGAGCACGTTAAAAGCCTGCGCCACTTCATCAAGCCAAACACAATAGTGTTTGCCTTCTTGAAGGGGCATCGACGCGAGAAAAAAAAAAGTGTTCTTTATCAGCCCGCTCAATATATCGGCAAGTAGATGCTCTTAAGACGCCGCCAATTCTTTGCAGAAGGTGCTGGGAGCCCCTCGTGACGCCTGTAGGTGCGGTGAAAAGGCAGAAAGAAGACGCATTCCTGCGCGATCAGTGGCAGCCGCTCACGTAGTCCTCGCTGTACCTGGTAACAGCTAGGCGTTATCGACGGCACCGTTAGCTACAGCGGCGGCTCTCGTGGATTTGGGATGCATGCGTGCACGTGCAGCGACCACACGGAGCTCACCCTGGTGTCGTTGGGCTGCAGCTCCTTGAGGCACTGGACGCGCGGCTGCGGAAAGCGGCAGGCGGCCACCCTCCACACGAACTCCTGGTGGCGCGCGGCCCTAGCCGACGCCGGGTTGGCCGGCCGGCGGGGCGCCGACACGGCGCAACACAGGACAGCGCTCAGGACCAGCACTGGCAGCGCGAGGCGGCGCATCGCTGGGCTGAGCTTTTAAAGCCGCCGCACGATGGGCCCGCTATCACGCACATGGAGAACGCCACGCGCGACGCGCCCGGCTCTTCGGGGCGGGCAAAAAACAAGCAACACCAATCGTGAACTGTCACACGAGCCGCTTTCCTTCTAGACCGCGTAATCTGGTCCCGCCGTTTGACGCTCCCCACCCTCCACTTCGTTGTGGAGGTCGCGCGCTCACTGCCGCTGCGCTGCAGGCCGTCGGAGTCGCCCAGATCGCCGTCCGTCGCTTTCGCTGGACCTTATAGTGCACTCTCAGCGAATGGAAGTTATTACGTGTCAAAAAGCCCACGACGCCAACCCGGTAAAACACGGATCGTGCCCTTTCCGCTTCGACCTTCCTGGATGATGCTCGTGTTGGTGACTTATTTGACCGCTTCGCTGTCAGGTGGCGCACGATCGCAGCGTCTTCTCACGTCGCTCCGGCGCACGTCCCAGCCGGTCCTGTTAACTCCAACAAACTCGTGCAAGCTATATGCAGTCGATGAAGCAACCACAAGTGCCGGTCAGTCTCGTGCCGCGTGTTTACGCGCTAACCCGGCGGAGCGCGTGAGCGGACTGGTGATGAAGTCGCGCGCCGGCGGCAGAAGCGGCCTCCGTGCGCCCGCTCCGATGCCAAGCGGGGCCCATCCCCCCACCGCAGCTCTGGGAGAGAACCTGCCACGTGCCGTCAGACGCCTACACGATACAGCTGTCCGAGCGCGTCGTGTGGCTCCGTGAACCGCCGCCGCGGTGTGAGGAGCTTTTGATTAGTTGGGGACTGCCCTGGCTCTCGAGCTGTCCCCAAGAGTGCGGTGACGACACTTGAGAATGTGTTTATTTACGAGGCTGATACGTATGTGGTTATCTACAGCCGTTGTCACGGCGTTGCTGTCCCGGGTCGCGCCAAAACCTGACCAGTGCGGCTGCGCGTGAGATATAGCTTGCCCCGCTGTGAGGGCAGTCCAGCGAAGAAACCCTGGAAGAGGATGAAGGTGTCTGCTTTTGGAGAAGCAGGTGCAGGAAACGGCATTACCAACAGACGCCTGACTAAACTTACTTATTTAACGGCTGTGGGAATCGACAACGAAACGTTACATCACTCACTAGAGCAAGACGAGTATAATGCACAATTCGACATTGAGAAATTGTTATAACGTCGATTCCGGAGCCACCCGCATTCTTTAAAAAAGCTTTCCAAACAGACATCCGTGGCTTATCACTAAAGAAAGCAAATATTAAAATTTACGCACGGTGCTTTCGTGAAATAACAGGGTTTAGTGCAGCTGTAGGTATTTCTACTGATACTAAATATAACATCGTGATATTCTTTCTTGTGGGGTTTCTGGGAAAAGCTGGGCCCGTATTCACAAGAAGCCCTTACGATAGAATTGTCGAAAAGTTCAGCCAATTCTGATGCTGAAAATACATTAGCAAAATCTGCCGGTCAGTGGCAAAGTGCATGCACTTACGAACGAAGAGCTTTGTCAGTTCGGCCCCTGAAGTTTTGTGCTGTTTGCGATCGGATACTCGAGCAATGGCTTCCAATCGACGTTGTAGCCGCTATATATCCTCCCACGCGTACACTTTTAGCACCTTGTATTGGGAAAAGGCTGTGCGATTACAGTACGAGCAAGCGAAAAGGAAAATGACTGAATTTAATGCCCGAAAGGAACATCAGGGGCTATGAGAGACGCTATGGTTGGTAGCTCCAAACTTATTTTGACCACCTGGTCTTCTTTTTTTTTAACGCACACCCAGTGCTCTGCAGACAGCATTAAGTTTGCATTCTGCCCCCATGAGAATGCCACCGCCGCGTCCGGGAATTGATCCCGCGGCGTTTTGCTGCGATGCATCGGGGCTGACAATGTGCACATTGAAGGAACATATCGGAATGTTTTATTGTATCAGAAATGTAAATTACTGTGCGTTTATGAATAACGCCTTTTACGTCGTGAGGGAATGGATAGCAGCCATGTTCTTCAGTATTCCTCTTGACTTATTTTACTGGTCTGTGACGTATATGTATGTCTCTTGTTCCGCACGTACATTACGGGCTACAATGTAAGACCAGCTTGCTAAAGCACCGATGTGCTCTAGCGGTACTGGTCACTCACAGAAGTTCATTGAGACCATGCACAAGGTCCATTCACAGTGAACTGCAGTAGCTAGTTTTGAAAACTGATGAAGACAGAGCATTTAAAACTTCACTTGTGTGCGTCAACTATGACTGTTTGACGTGTTTTCCGTCATCTGAAACATCAAGCTTGTAAAACCGCGACAGCGTTCTGGCTCTTAAGTGGTCCTACATGAGCGAAACCAAAAGCATGATTTTGGAATGGTTAGATCTTACGCAAGACACTGAAAGGGTTTACTGGTTCGGGAATTCATAGGTTCTCACGCACAACATGTTTATAGAAGACAAGAAGACAACCTGCCAAAAAGACAGGTGACAATCCATACCGCTGGAAGACTGTGCGCGGAAAGAAATATGGTCTAAAAAGACTAGCGCGTGCTAAGAACAGTGATAGCTTACGATCAGAAGTGTGTTTAGTCTTTCGCGATGCCTGCTAAGACGACATGGTTTACAAAGTTCATTTAAATTTATTTCTTTTTTGCAATCACCCGAGGGGGTGGGAGAAAAACAGCCGCCTTATTGGCCATTTCACGAGCTATATACCCTCCGGTATGTATGCAGAGCAGTGCATGCAGGCAGTGCAGACTGGGCGAAGTAAGACCTTTAACACCGTGTACAGAAAAGGCAAATCTCTACAGTATAAATAAAAGCACCTACCATAGTACCGAACAGAATGAACGAACACTTGGGATATGTGCAGACGACCCTGGCATATGTGCGACTTGTATAAATGAAGAAACATTATTGAACATTTAAGCAGAACAGGACATGACTATACAGTTTTTGGTCGCACCATCCTGGCTCAATTGCAAAACAAAGAAACGACCGAAAAGGTCAGCAAGCAAGCTAGCTAGCAAACAAGCAAACAAGCAAACAAGCAAACAAGCAAACAAGCAAACAAGCAAACAAGCAAGCAAGCAAGCAAGTAAACAAACAAAAGCAAACAAGCAAGAAAGAAAACCTAACAAAACGTTACAAAATAATTATGGGATTTTACGAAAGTATAACAGATGTGAAATTATAGCCTACATAATGCATGAAAATACAACTTATGTAGAGAAACTATTATACCGACACAAATATTACTAATACATCCTTATGCATACAATATAGCTCGAGGTTTACAATGAGTTCATGTAGGTTCTGGTTCTTAAGACGACTGTTTTAAAATATTGAAATCGTGTTTGACAGCATCTGCGTCCCATAATTTGTTCTCGATGAAGGCACACTCCTTTTTTCCATATATCGAGTATCATACGAATGAAAAATTTAATTTGTTTTTGCCAGACGTGCAAATCTGCTCGAGCTTTCAGAGGGTGCAAATCTTCCACTGCTGCAAGAACGGCACATTTGCCATGTTTATAATTAACTACACGAGCGCAACTTAAATAAGAAAGTACTTAATGTAAGATGCGCATTGTCATTATACTTTCAAAATGTTATCGTCAATGCTCGATGTGCGGGGTGAGCTAGTACTGCGTAGCATCGAACGTAGTCACGCTAGCTTTATTAATGCATAGTCGTTAACCTCGCACTTCAGCAGTAATGCACACATTGAGTTGCATTAAATTTTATTCATCTGGTCATAATATATGATTCCCTTTCCCGCGCCTCTTTAAATCGCGTCCTAATAATCCTAAGGTGAAGCTTTAGTTCAGGGGCTCATATCTAAATACATCGGAACTGAGAAAGTTTTCCTCGGTAACCACGGCACTGATTTTTATGAGGTGTATTGCATTTCACAGAAAACGTTGAAATCAAGTAACTGTATAAAGTGGATTTTCAATTGATGCCATCAATATTTTCTTAGAAACATTCTCGAGTATTGTAAACGTTAAAATATCTAAAGCATCAGGTTCACAATTCTGTAACTCAGCAATAAGAAGAACGATATCATAATTCTGTGAAATATACACCTAAAGCCGACAAAATTCATGTATTATACACCGATTCGAAATATAGCACTTATTTGTGAGTAGGACTTTTGCAAGCCCCTCGTAAACATTCTGGGAAAGCAGGCGAAGTTTCTTGGAAGCATCCGTCCTCGTCAAAGGAATGGGAAGCGTCGCGGTGTCTTCGGGGCCAGACCGGGCAGCTTTGTCAGAAAAGTCGTGGCCGACGATGCCACAGTGAGCCGGAAGCCACTGAAAGATGATCTCGTAGCCAAGTTTCCAGAGCATGGTGGTGTATTTCCCTAATCTTGAGTACCACCTGCTCGCATGTTCTGTGACGCAAAGAAGCCTGGAGGCTATGAAGAGCTGATTTAGAATCACAAAACATGACCCATCTCGGTGCCGGTTCATCGGTGACGTAGTTCAAAGCGGCACGGAGGGCTGCAAGGTCTGCCACAGTAGATGTCATTGTGTGACACCTTCAATTTATTTGTGATCCGATTCGCTGCAACCAAGGCGGCTGCTGACCTGATAGTGAGGTCGCACCATCGGTATATAGGTATATGCATGCGGTCTTGGTATGCCTGGTGCAGTATAGCAGCAGCAATTGTTTCAGAGCCAGGGATGAATGATTGGTGATCTTTGTATTCCCGGGAATAGTAGTTCACTTGAGGCTGTCGTAGCCACCACCGGGGAGATGAAGGTTTCGCCGGGGGGGATATAAGGTGACGGTATACACTCTTGATCGCTCTAATCACTCGTGAAAAGGTCGCTTGAGGTCTCTCAGTCGGCAGGGAAGCTAACTGTAATGGTTGGGGATCCTTGAAAGATGGCGAATGTGCGCTCTGGGAGAGTCGACAGCTATATACCTGCGTCTGGGTGATATAATTCTCGCAATGAAAGTTGCTGCTGGTTTATTGGAGTTCTCCGAGTGTCCCCAATTCCCGGCTGCATAAGCTCGACCCCTCACTACGGCTACAAGTGCCATCTAGTCTTTCCTTTTGCGAAACAACGAGGCCGTGCTGCTTGTGGTTGATAGTGACGTTTACAAATGCTTACTTCTACTGCATTGGTATGTCCAATGCCCCGACGGCCGACTCCTGTAGGTGCGAGGAAACTATTGTTGTGAACCAGTCCTCGGTACAACGTCCAACGCCTTTCTCATCGGACAATATTAAACCGGCTGGACTCAAAACCACTTTCTGAGTGAATGATACTCTAACTGCGGCCACATCCGTTGCTGGCGCAAACAGCTATTCGTGCACTGGTGCAGCTCTTGAAGTGCACCGACCTGAGTGACCGTTTATAGTCCTCCTGTAAATCCTCCCACGTGCAAGCAGGATTCACTCTCTCCCTCTTTTCATTATCTCCTTTCGCTTATCTCCCGTATAGGGTAGCAAACCAGACGCTCGTCTGATTGACTTCCCTGCCTTTCTTCTCCTTGCTTTCTCTCTCTCGTAAACATTGTAACAATTTCACCGTAAGCTGTAAATTTGTATAGTATCATATTTGTTCACTTCAGGTGCTCTAAGGGTTGTGATATGTAGGTATACCGGGTGTCCCAGTTAACTAGGACCAAGATTTTTTTAAAAAAAACAAGAGCTCTAGAGAAATCGTACCAACTGCATAGTAGCCGTAGTCGTGTGTACTTACAGCCAGTATTTTTTTCATAATGAAGTATTAATTAATTATTTGATTTTAATTTGTGAACGTTTTAATTATTGCTTGACTCGCAAACGTGTCAATTACAAAGTTGTAGGGCACCTCAAATCGTGGGTCGCCGCACCCATCGTGGGTGCGGCCCGCCTCGGCTTGAAAGAGTCGAGCCTCAGGACTTTTGTAAATAAAAAGTTTTCACACACACACACACACACCTCAAATAACCTCCGAATCAAGCATTTATTTCGTGCTGAAGTCAGCCTGGTTTTTTTATTGCGATAGCAATTATACGGACACTCCAAAGCAGATTTATGCCGCCGGCGTCGCCGTTGCTGTCGCCGTCACCGTGAGGTTCCGTATGACGTCAACGGCGATGAAATCGTCGCCGCGCTCCGGACGCTGTATGTGCGAGTGAAAGTGTGCGAGGGACGCGCGCTTTCACGGGAGCGAACGCACGTCGGAGAGCAAACGCGCGTTCGGCGCCGTGCTCCCTGAAGGGCTGCAGAATTAAGCGTCTCGTTCCTTCTTTACAATCAACATGTATAGAGAGCAAACGCGACTTTTTCCGTCGCGCGAAAGGCCGTGGGGGGACGGGAGGGAGGGGAGGCGACGTTTAGCTGCGGCACCAAATTCGTATTTACATAAAAACGTTGCGAGGTGAGAAGGTGGGTAAGATTTCCGACGCTGATCGACGAGTGTCCCATTCTGATCTGGTCGAAAACCTCCGAGCCGCCTCCCGAGGCACCGGCAACCGTCACAAACGCTGCGCGCGTTCGCTGCGAACGCGGGCAAAACGCCGACGGCGTCGACAACAGTTCTGCGCGTTGCTGGTGCTGCTGCACGTCCAAGTTTACACAGCTGATAAAACTACTATCCTAACTCCATGTAGCTCTCTACTAATTTTCTATCGCAATTGATGCTTCGCCTTTCGGGTGAAACTGCGACCATTTTTTTCCAAGAAAAAATAAAAGCCCGCGAAATACGCGAAATATGAAATAGATGCGTGCTCGCGCACCGCTGCTCAAGCGCCTCCAAGCAACCTTTGAAAGATATACGGCTGCATTCGTTCATCGCCGCATCGTACAAGGCTTCGTCATGTAGTATGGCTCAAGAGGGTTCGCGACCTAACTAGCGTGGTGCGATAAGCGTCAGCATCTGCGGACGCAAGAACGTTCTGCTCGATCATGAGGCACTCGGGATATCCTTAACCATGGAGGAAGGAAAATATAGGAGGGAGCATACCGCAACGCGATTGTCGCCAACTGTCGCCAACAAAAACGTCACAGCACGGAGGATACGCCAGAGCGCGCGGTAGATTTTAGTACTCCCGGTCGATTTTTTTTCAATGCCCATTCGAAACCATTTGAAACTCTTGAAATAAACAAAAACAAAACCAAGAAAAAAAACAAGGAACAATCTTTTACCTTCCTGCACGTGAGCAGCTGCCGGCCGAGCGCGTACCGAATAAAAACTACTGGTAATCAAACGTTTCGACACATCTCGATTCTCCGTGATATGGATGCAAGAGGTCACGTGTTGGGCCACCACTGCTGGCTACACTAAGCGTTCGCTTGCCAAGGCTGGCTGCGTGATGTAATACTCCCTCCGATATTATTGTGATAGCAATTATATGGACAATTCAACCGGATTTCTGCCGTCGGCGTCGCCGTCGCCGTGAGGTTCCGTATAGATAAAATCTTCGCCGCGCGCCGTATGCCCGAGCGGAAGCGTGCGGGGACGCGCGCTATCACGGAGAGCGAACGCACTCAATCTCCCACGCGCAAGCAAGGAAGCGGGAAGCCAGCGCCGGAGGGAGTGGTGGGGGGGCACTTCTACTCTGCCAACAACCGCGCTCGTCGCTCGCCCGCACCGTCTCTTATCTCCACACGGCTCTGACCTTTTATGCGCTGTGCATTCGCCGCTCAGTTTCCGTCCGCTGTGGCGTATGCGATTGCTGCCAGCGTTTTGACAGTCGTTGTCTGCAGTCATTCAGTGTGATCTATTCATGTTTGTGCGCACTCACACCACGCTTGTTCATTCAGTTAGTAATAGTCGGGCCACATTTTCCAACGCACGCTACACATGCAATGCTGCCCCGATCGGCAGTGCAGCGCTACAGGTGTGTCCCTTCGCACGCGCTGCCCACGGGAAGCGCTTCTCATCAACACCACCGTTTCACACGCACCTTCTCGTGGTCATCGAGTCTCTCTTCATGTCGGTCTACTTACGCCGCAGCACACCTGCTTACTTAATCAGCTCATGTTTACTACAATTCATATTGCTACCAAAGCCGCTCACCTTACTTCGTATGAAATTGCTGTGTTGCTATCGCATTCATTGCTTCGCCCTTAGGGCGAAACTGCGACATTTTTTTTCTTCATCCATGGCCTTAACCTTCGCGTATCATGAAACAAAGCTACAAAAGAAATTCAACCAATGTTAAAAAAAACTGCGCAAATTTACAGTCCCTAGTGCGCCGTCGCGGTTTCCCGGCTACGAAATCCCCCCCTGCGGCTCCGCTGCGCTTATCAATCCCAAGGCTGATAACACAGTAAATCTCATCGACAGCACTGGTGGTGCGACCTTTCCCGAAAAAATGCGCGTCCGTGTTTAACACCATTTTTTCGCGTAACGTTTCTGATGACCAAAATATCTCGCTGCCAGAATTTTCATGCACCGAATACAACATTATGTTTCCTATAATTATTAATTCTAGCTATGTTGAAAATGTCAGTAACAAATTAAAATGTTCCTCTTCACCCGGCTGCGATGAAATTAAAACAAAGTTCTTGAAAGCCACAATGGTGTATTCATTAATTATTTTAACTAGACTGTTTCAGCAATCATTCGACACGGGATCTCTTCCAGTTGAATGGAAGATCGGGAAGGTGATTCCACTTTTCAAGTCAGGTAACCAGCAATCACCATTAAATTACCGGTCCATTTTCCTCACAAGCATTCCCTGCAAAATATTTGAGCATGTTCTGTTTTCAAACCTTGCTAACTTTCTCGAATCAAATTCATTTTTTTTTGCCATCGCAACATGGCTTTCGCAAACCATATTCTTGTGAAACCCAACTAATATCTTTAACTCACACTTCATGCCATCCTTGATCGTTCTTCTTTGATTGACTGCATTTTTCTAGATTTTTCTAAAGCATTTGACAAGGTATGCCATAAACTGCTTCTCTACAAATTACGCCAGCTTAACACAGACACTAAACTGCTCTATTGGCTAGAAATCTTTCTTACTAACCGTTCTCAGTTTGTGTCGACAAATAACGTAAATTCAGAGAACACTGCTGTTCGATCTGGGGTTCCTCAAGGGACGGTATTAGGCCCTTTACTCTTTCTTATTTACATTAATGACTTACCTTCGTGTGTTTCCTCGTACATTAACCTCTTTGCCGATGATTGTGTTGTCTATCGCGAAATAACCTGTATTGATGATACTAAAGTCCTTCAGTCCGACCTTGATGCTCTTAACAAATGGTGCAACATATGGTTGATGGAACTCAACATAAGGAAATGCAAACATA
Source organism: Dermacentor silvarum (assembly GCF_013339745.2). Classification (NCBI taxonomy): domain Eukaryota; kingdom Metazoa; phylum Arthropoda; class Arachnida; order Ixodida; family Ixodidae; genus Dermacentor; species Dermacentor silvarum. Next base: position 42,618,064 of record NC_051154.1, on the reverse strand, counting down.
TGCGCATATCTCGAACATCATCTCTTTTGTCTATTTACCGCATCACTAATACTTCTTTGGAGACCATGTCCTCATACAAATACCTTGGCATTCACATTACATCAAACCTCTCTTGGGCAGCCCACATTTCGTATATAATTAGCAATGCTAATCGAATTTTGGGGTACCTCCGTCGTAACTTCGCACAAGTATCTTCATCCATAAAATTCATCATGTACAAAACGCTCATTCGCCCGAAACTAGAATATGCTGCCTCCGTCTGGGATCCAAGCCATGAAAACCTAATTCGGTCACTAGAAATGTTTCAAAATAACTCTACGCGTTTCATTCTTTCCAACTACAACAGAACAGCAAGCATATCTGCCATGAAATTAAGCCTTGACCTATCATCCCTTGAATCCCGTCGTAAGTTGTTTCGTTTGAGCCTTTTTCACTCTATATTTCATCATCCTCAGCTACACCATGAGCTTTCATCACCTCCTCAGTATGTTTCATCTCACTTAGATAACGCACAAAAAGTTCGAATTCCTTTTTGCAGAACTGACGCTTTTTTCAGTCATTCTTACTACGGACATCCTACGAGTGGAATCACCTTCCTCCGGATGTAATCTCCATCAGAAATCACCACCTATTCAAGAACGCCCCGCCCTAGCTAACATTGTATAATTGGAATTTTATGTGTTTGCTCATTCTTTGTTATGCTTATATATATATATATATATATATATATATATATATATATATATATATATATATATATATATATATATGTGTGTGTGTGTGTGTACATTCTTTCACATGTAACCCACTCCCCTCTCTAATGCCTTTGGCCCTGAGGGTATGGTAAATAAATAAATAAATAAATAAATAAATAAATAAATAAATAAATAAATAAATAAATAAATAAATAAATAAATAAATAAATGCGTCAGCGGCGTGTTCTCATGATGCCGCGACCATCACATAGCGTGAAACCGAAACCAACCCTGCAAGTGTTAGCCAGCGTCACCACTCAAGGCCAAGGCCGTGAGTGCATGGTGGCGCTGGCAATCGAAACGGCGCCGCGGTAGCTCAATTGATAAGAACATTGCACCCGTAATGGAAGACGTGGGTTCGTATCCCACGTGATGCCAGTTGTTTTTTCATCCACTTTTATTTCCATATATTTATCCTTTCTTTAATTCCATAAATAACTACAATTTCCCCTATGCTGTCCTTGGTGTCATTGATTCTTGGCTTCATATGATATATATATATATATATATATATATATATATATATATATATATATTACGAATTTGCAAACGTCGTGCTTCTTTTTTTTAACTTAACGATTTCAATTTGTTTTGGAAAAAAATCGAAGTCCTAAAAAACCTCTGCTTCCTACAGCTGCTAGAATATAAGTATCTCTCTCAAATGCAATAGATTTTACTCAAATCGGACCAGAGGTTCTCTAAGGAAAACATTTCTGCGTTTTACGTGCTTTAGGGAAGTCGGCGTTGGCCCTGAGCTAAAACTTAACTTGACTTAAAAATAGCCGCTGAGAAGGGTAAATGGGGTGAACACACGAGAATGATTAATCAGAGAGCATACCAAGGTATTTCATATCTGACGAATAAATAATATCTACTGACGCATGTACTCTAGAGTAATTGGTCATAGCGTACATTGTATTTCGCCTAACTTGGTTCAGGGAGCTTTAGCTTTAGGCTTACTCTGATTTCCCTAATGAAATACATGTAAAACGCAGAAATGCTTTCATGAAATAACCGCTGGACCATTTTGAGGGAATTTTGTTAGATTTGAGAGAGAAAGTTACATTCTAATGAGTCTACGAAACAAAGTTTTCAAGTCGAATTTTTTTTAATTGCCGGAAATTGGGAATGTAAAAAATATAGAAGCACGAAGTTTATAAATCCGTAACTCTGCACCTAAACAGACATCGCAGTTCTGTAAACAGAATATGTTGGGACATTTGAAGCGGACAAATTTGATTTATAAGTTCCCAACTGACGCGAAATGTAGTAATGTTTACGAAGGTTTTGCAAAAGTCCTGTTCACAAATTAGTATTCAGAGTGATGCATAATGCATCAATCTTGTCCATATTAGGTGTTATATTGGGCGCCGCTTACAAAATTGTGATATCGTCTTTCATTTCTGAGTTACGAAGTTGTTAACTTGATAACTGAGGTAATTGCAATCTTGCAATGAAATACTTTTTTTTAGAAATGACGCTTTAAATAAAAAATTGCAACCTACTGTCACTGAACTTTTTCGTTTAAGTGCAACAAACTTCATCAAAATCGGCGCAGCGGTTGCCGAAAAAAACGATTTCTCCGTTCCCACGTGTTTAGATAGCGGGTTCCGAACTAAACCATCCTCTTAAGTTAGCCTTTTTATTGGGTTATTGAAGCACATGAATCTTTTTTCCGCTATTCCGATTTCTTCTGGTCGTGGGGAATATGTTGTGAATAAATAATAATGATTCTCAAAAGAGCTGGATAAAGTGTTTGATCTTTGCCGAATAATGAAGCGAGCACAGGAGCTTGCGAAAAAAAAAAGAACTCACTGTGGTGATTAACTTCTGTACTCAAGCCGTTTTTTGCCGGATAATAGAGATCAATACTTTTTTGTCATGTTTTAACTATCTTCGCAAAGCAAACCAAAATCTTTGTTGTGTCATTCACTTGGTAATACCAGCTCGGTAGCACCCGTTGACTGAGATGACCTTGAGTTTCTGGCCGATCAAGCAGATAATTAATGCATGAATTAAAAAAACACCACGTAAATTGTGATGTTCATTATTTATGAGTACAAGCCCACTGCAGAACCTATACTGCATAATAAAAAGGTGCTCGTCATGACTGGTCGCGACCATTGCGCTTTCGCAACAGTGATTACTCAAAGTGTAAGAACTTTCATAGACTGAAAATAGAAACATCCGGAAACGAAGAGACAAGAGGAGGAGCGAACGGTATGGGCGCTGCTGTAGCAGCTCTAACGTCTATTTGAAAAGTACTCCGGCGACAGAACGAAGTCGTCGTCGTAAGGTTGTTTGTTCCCTTATGAGCCGAAAGTGGGGACCGAACGCCCCCACATCCGCCTCATTTTGATTTGACTGCGGCCATCCTACCCGTTCAGTGTGGGGGAGTTCAAATCAGTGTATCCCCGCCTCGCTTTGCAATAGCTCGATGTATGCTGAATGTCATATATGCATTAATTACTGAGCTTAATGCGTTGTTGACTGGACGTGCGTGTTGCGCATGCCGCAATACCGACAGTTATAGTTGCATTCACTGACAACGAATAAAAATTCGAAAGCTCCTTTTTTTTTTCTTTTTTTTTTAGTTCGAAACTCCCCTGCGGCATAAAAACGTGTGAAGCACGCTATAACAACATGTAAAGTTTCTTCCGTACATATCTCTCATTGTGACCTTGCCATGCATCTTCGTCAAGCCACGAATTCTTCTGATGGTGCCAGTGGCTTTATTATCGACGCAGTTTTGAAGCAAGAAGAGGCACCAAAAGAAAGCACATGCCGCACGCACACTGCGTTCCGCCCTTGGGGAAGAGAATACGCATGCACCCATACACACACACACACAAGATGTACGCTAACTGACTCAGAGCCTCGTACACCAGCCGTGCGGCGTCTTCCCGCGCTGACTCACGCCCATATTTCCGGATTCTGTTCCATATAAGGACAAGGTCAAGTTGAAGGCCCTCGCCGCGCGAAGTGCGATCAATGAACAGCGACGGAACAAGACAAAAGCGGCCGCACCACAAGTGGGGTAGCCCCGGTGAATCACGCGACCGCGCGTATCGCGCCACGCGCCGGAAAGGTGAACTGCCCTTGCCGCCAGCGCACTGTGCTCCGGAATGTGCCAGTGGCCGCTCGCGAGGGTCACAGCACTCCCTCCCAACTCGCTGGGCGGTGCCCCTTTCGCTGTCTCGTTCGCACTGCCGGCCGCAGTGCGTGGCGCACGTGTTAATGCACGGCCAGTACACATATATAGCGAGGATGCTGCGGCTGCACCAGCGAACGGCAGCGCCCCGGACTCGCTTACACGGAAACACGCGATTGCGGTCGCTAATGATACGCGTCAAATTGCCGGTTTCGGCGTTCACCGAGTCCACCCGCACGCATGCTGCACCACTGCTCTCGCGCGAGGGTTTTACTTTCGACGGGAGGCGCCAAAGTATAGATGAAAGACTGCTGCCGTGAACTACATGTCTGAGCGGAGGGGGGTCATCTGACAATCCATTACTTATGCTTATTATGCAAGTGAGTCAGGACTTTCTCGGCGCTTTTCACGTGCTCAAACGTGCGCTGCAAAACATAAGAAAAAAACGTTCCTGCTCTTTGTTTAGACCCGCATCCGCGGTCCTCGGTGCCGTGTATATGCTTGGTTTGTTCGCTGGGGAAAGCTGCAGTACAATGACATAGAGCGTAGATGTTCCGTACACGACACAAAGGTGACTAGAAAACCACACGAGCGTGCCCCCTGGGAATCCCTGAATGCACCCGCACCTATTTATATTACTTCTCATCCGCAAACGTCTCGCAAAGATAACCCCGACGCAACGCATGATTGGCCTGTCAAATGAGGTTAAGTCTTCCAAACTGCGAGGTCTTCACCTTGTTTGGGTTTTGTTTTTTCTGACGTTTTACTGAAAAAAAAAATAAAAGGAAATAAAATAGCAATGGAGCTACGCGTTAACTCAGGAGCACGTGTGAATGCTATTGTCGAGCTCGTATCTTGTTGATTGCCCAAGTTTAAACTATTTTATAAGCTAATATATTGTAATATAGTTACAATGCTAATGCAATGCCAAGCTGCACAGATCTTAACTTCTTTTTTTCCCTAGACATCTCGAAATAGCTTGAATACGCGTAACTCTATAGTCCGTAGTCCCGTATACCTGTAAATATAGTTTTGCTCCAAACAATTTCGCGAGTGAGCTGATATGTACACGTGAACTTGCTAAATGCAGCTCTATCCAACTTTTTTTTTAAATAACGAATCTCGCAAGAAAGCTATGAAAGCACACTTTGTCTGCTGCCTGCTGGCTTTAGTCGAAATTTTTGTTTTTGTCAGTAACCAATTGCCGCATAGCACCGCACTTTCGTTTTCAGATATTTGGTCTGGCAGTTGTCACATTTGAAAAATCGGAACATTAAAGCGATATAAATAAATCTCTTGCAGTACTCTTCCGTGCCTCATGCCGAATCCCGATTGTCTTCTAGGTTAGATCGCTCAGTTGTACGAATTTATCTCTTCTTAAACGACTCGGGTCGGGCTGAAGGTCGCTGAAGCACGAACAACTCGTCGAAAAAAATATCTTGCGCAGAACTTGAAAGCACTTTACATGTTAGGTTTGTGGGACAAACATATTGGTTACATTATCGTTTTTTACTCCCTTAACGATTGGCATACGTAATGTTTCATGAGCCAGCGTAAAGCTGCAAAAAAAAAAAAAAATGCAGGGCTGTTCGTTAACCAAGCCGATGCTGAAGTCTGCAGTGTTTGTCTAAGCAGTCTGGCACTTCGCGGAATGTTTGGGCTTTATTTGCCTGCGCTCTGTCTTCACCATGAAGGCATGAGCGTATCTACAAGAACGACATAGAGAGGTGGAGTAACCCAGGAGAAATGCTGGCATTCCTTCTGATGTGTCGAAAGTAATATTGCAATAGATACCACCTTTTTTTTTAAATTGTTAATGCAGGGGACTTCTACCGCCATTGCTTTACTGGCAATATTCCAAGACTCGCTGCTCTGGGACTGTCTTTAAAAGATCTCAACTTGCGAACCTTAAACGATGTAATCTCATTGTCTATTTTTCTCACATAAATGCCAGCCACCTGCTTTCTGCAACTTTCTGTGACGCTTAGAAAAACCACGCACTTACTAAATTTTAACCTTTTTTCTTTAGCCATGGAAGGAAATACGATGTACTGGGCAGTGCATGTTAGACCACTAAAGCCTTGTCAAAATGCGTAGCAAACAATTTTAAAATATGGTGGGGTAACAGGGGACAGTTAACATTGAAGCAAAGTACCGCGGGGGCTTCAGCGAACACTATCAAAAATTTTTAAAGGCGGCTTGTGACAGCACAATTCTAGTTCATGAGTTGGTCTTCTCGAAGATGCAGACATTACTTGCACAAAAAATTGAAATGCATAATTGATCAATTAACAAAAATTCAATATTAAGTTTTTAACTAATTATCTTATGGCCCATATTGCAATTTACCAATTCTAGCCGTGGAGTTCGCTAGGCGGATCCACTTGGAACGAATTCCCAGAATGACACCAGTTTCGAGTTATTAATTCCCAAACTTTGCGGAGTAATGCAAATGCATTGACGTTCCAGTTACTTTTGTGCTTCAGTGCATAAAACGACGTTTTGTTAAGAAAGTGAATGGCACGCCAATGCATTTCTCCGCAAAGTTCGGGAATTAATATCTCGAAACTGGTGTCATCCTGAGAATTCTGGATCCGCCTTGCGAACTCCACGGCTAGAATTTGTAAGTTGCAATATGGACCATAAGCTAATTAGTTGAAAACTTAATATTGAATTTTTGTTACTTGATCAATTATGCATTTCAATTTTTTGTACAAGGCGCCTCTTCGAGTAGGCTAGCTCATAAACTAGAATTGTGCTATCTGCCACAGGCAACCTTTAAATATTTGTGAAAGTGTTCGCTGAAACACCCTGAATTTTGGCCATTTGGTACTTTCATATGTTGTTTGAGAAAGTTGGAGCCCTGGGCTAGTTAGTGCTTCAACAAACTTGTGAAGAGATAAAGGAGATACCTGCTGACCCGGACATGGGTGTTAAAGACAATAAAGTTTCTCTCTCCATCTATCTCGCGAAGAGAGTGAGAGCACAGGCAAAAAGGTTGACCTGAAAAAATCCCGAGTTTCTACCGTGCACGGCGTGAAGGGCAAAAATTATTTAAAAACAAGTTCTACTGGAGCCAGTCTTTCTGCTGAGCGCAGAAAGCGCTCAGCAGCCGCTTAATCGCTGGACCATTTTTTTTTTTTTTTTGCGACTCAAAGCATTCAAAGTTTAATTCGTCACTGATTTCATGAACAACTTGTATCGAAGAGAGTACAAGTCCGGCTCAATATCACCTGTTCTTGAACAGCACATATATGCCACAGAAAAAAAAAATTAACATCACTCATTAGTATTTGGAAAAACGAGTAGTTGCGAAAAACAAGAGAGGTATTTTTTAAACTGTGCTATCGGCATTTTTATCATGTTCTGTACTCTTCGGCATCGTTCCTGTCTGTGACCGTTGAGATGTCATCTTTCTCACAAGCATCGCCCCCGTGCTTAGGTGCATGGGCAGAAAATGTATTTGAAGAATGCTGATAAACAATATTTAAAAAAATATCAACAAATCAATAGTGTGCAGCTCAGTTGTAAGTGGCCGTCGTCGTTTGAATTCATTACGCATTTTTACGCGAACCAATGAACACAGGCAAGAGTTGGTCTTCATTGTTTTCTGCATCCGTGTTCAGTTCTTGACTAACGCATCTGAGGGGAAACATTTATTGGAACCAATTGTAATGAAAGAATGGCTACTTCGCCTAATAAAACAGAAGATAACAAATAAAGAAACTGCTTGTCCCCTGGAATTCTAATCGGGACCCTTTTACAAAACCTTGGGGCCGAATTCCCGTCCGCAAGTAATCTTTTGCAATGGCCGGCTTCCTTTGCTAATAATATATCCAACGTTAAGATTGGCTGTAATTTTCTCTTACCAAAAATTCTAGCGTAAGAGGTTTTTGTGAATACAGGCCTTTGTCCGTACATAGGCCGCTCACTTCAGAAACGAATACTGGCACGGTACTCTTTGTCATAGCAGAGACCACCTCTTATATTTATATTGCGGATCGAGTCTATCTTTTTTTCATTTATATATTTTCTTTATTTTTTCATGATTTATTTCACTTTTCGTCATTCATACCATGCAATCGACAAGAATAGCCAGTGAGCGTGATTTTAATTTGCGGTTGTCGTCTTTACTTGGGGAGTTGTCTATTCAGGCTGTCCCGAGGCTCATCTGGTACCCAAGCGCATGTATTCATTGACGCTTCAGTTCACCTGTAAACACCTTTCACGAATCCCACTTGGACCGTGTAAAACACATGACATGACTAAACGATACTAATGAAACATAAGAAGGAATGCGTGGCTGTACACGCTTGACGACACACTTGACGCACACCGTACACGCGTAGCTGTAACCCCGTTCGTTTTATATAGCAACGCGTCACACTTCACGTCGTTGCTATCGCGCGGATCGCATATTCGAGCCAAGAACGTGCCTTGCCTCGCAGATGCGTATCTCTGCTCTTACGCCTCCGCTCTCTTATGGGAATGCGTTTGCAAGGTGGCAATTTCGTTCTCGCGAAAAAGATATAAAAGTCGGCGACATCGGCAGCTGTGATTGCGAAGGGATCCACCCTTGCGCTGAAACCTGTGCTCGGCAGCGCAAGGCCTGCTGCCGTAAGGCCGCATACGGCGGCGCCCGAAGCTTAGCGCACAACGAACTCGCGCGTCATCCTGCAGGCCGGCAGCGCGGAGGAAGCGTGTTAGTTCCTCGCTTGCAAGGATCCTGGATATGCGGCGTGCTACATACGGGCCGCATTCGGGGCTCTTGTTTTATGGGTGCGAAACTTCCTTTCTTCCTGATACGGTTCTGCTTGAGCTACATACGCGCGCGGATGTTGTAACGAGGACGTATACGCAACATCAGTTTCGTCAACCAAGCTGGGCCGCTATTTTGTAGCGATGCCTTTAAAGTAATAATGCCTTTTCGCGCTTATCGCGCTTTGTCAGTGTTCAGAGCGACGGTCCGCTCGCGTTATCAACGTTGATATCGTGAGCGGACCGTCGCTCTGACCACTGACAAAGCGCGATAAGCGCGAAAAGGCATTATTACTTTAAAGGCATCGCTACAAAATAGCGGCCCTGAAGTTTGAAAAGGATGAAGCTTTGGCCGTTTGTCTTTCTTCACTTTTTTCATTATTATTATTATTATTATTATTATTATTATTATTATTATTATTATTATTATTATTATTATTATTGCACTAATAACTTAATCTGGCAATAACGGGAAATGTCACCAACTTCTTGTGGTGTGGTATTTCTCTCCACAAAACGTCGTTCTGTTTCGCGTTGCTAAGCTAAACCAACAATTACAAAAACAAAAAAAGTCAAATATTAGATTATAAAATGTGTTAATTGGCAGGCGAGCTGCGTTGACATTAGCCAAATCGCGTTATCCGAGTTCGGTCTTCTTGCCCTTACCCGTTTCCGGCAGTATATTTTCACGTCTACAACTTTTGTAAGTGCATATTTCCCCCAAAAGATCATCATTTAGCCGCCGCATGCAGCTTGCAATGTCAATTAGGCTACTTTCAAGTGAAATATTTCCTCCTGCTCGCGCGGATTCTGCTGCCGAAGAACTGCTCGGCAGAGTTTCCGCGGTGTGGTTACGTCGTCCGTTGCCGTACACCTTAATGCTCACGTACAAACACCGATTGCCAACTGAGACGACAGCGCCTACCTTGGATGGTTATGAGGAGGATGTGATGACGACGACGAGTGCAACTAGGACGATGGTGCTGCTTGAAATTTTGAACTGTTGCAAGTGTTTCTTGAGGCGGTTAGCTGTAACGTAGCGTTCATTAAAGAATGTGAGGTTCCTCATAAAGGAGAGCTCGGAAATATCAAGTACATCTCCTTATAATGAAGCATCGTCTTCTAACAGCGAATACTACAGGACGTACACGAGCACTCTAAAATGCTTCAAAAACTCGGCGGTATAGTTCCACTCAACGTGAAAGCTGGGGAAGTACGAATGAGTGATTCGCCGGTGTTTCCCTTGTGTTTTCCTTGTGTTTATCTTGTGTTTAGCAATCCATCATCCGTTTTGACTCCTGTGCCGAGGCACAACTGGTGGGAAATCGCCACGCACATGAAGCCAAACCAACACGAACATGGAGCCAAAGCCTTTGCTGATGATAGAAGCGATTTTAAGAAATTTCTGTTAATTAATTCAAATAATTAATGAGTATTCGTATCTTTTAGATTATTCTGAATCATGTTAGTTTGTTTTGACCCTGTTTTTGCACGTGACCATGACATAACACGCCGACAGCCCGAGCCCCTAAAGTGCTTCGCACTTAAAAGGCCTTCGCGGGAAATCATGTCGGCATCGAATGTGCCGCCGAGACGGACGAGGCCTCGCAAGGAAACACCCCTGTTTGCCCGAAATGATTCGCCATGAAAAAAAAAAAAAAGAAACTGCGTTGTGGTAGCTTTAGGTACACTTATAGAGTTTGCAAGGAAGATGACACTAATGGGGTGTCCTACAAGCTGTTTTTTTTTTTTTAATTCGATCACAGTAAACAAAATATGTGGCGCATATTGCGCAGGCAGACATTACCTGCAGGAGAAATCACAATGTTCAAGCGGCCAATTAAAAAGATTCATTGATTAACGTTTAGTCTACCGTGGTGGCGTAGGGGCTATGGCGTCGCGCTACTAAGCTCGATCAAGGGCGCGGGATCGAATCCCGGCCGCAGCGGCCGCATTTCGATGGGGGTGTAATGCAAAAACGCCCGTGTACCGTGCATTGGGTGCACGTTAAATAACCCGTGGTGGGCAATATTAATCCGGAGTCCCCCACTACGGCTTGCCTAATAATCAAATCGTGGTTTTCGCACGTAAAACCCCTGAATTTAATTTAATTTTTAATTCACTTTTAATTATTCTCTTTAGGATACATGTTGAAATAGAATACGAGCAGAGGTGAAATCATGTCTGGTTAGCGAAAATTCTATATATGACTAGCACCAGTTTCGAGTTACCCACCATTGAAATGTGCTACGAAAAAATTGGGGTTTCATGCAGTGAACAGCTAGCTTCCCTAAAAACCTTCCTTTAGTGGTTCGAGACGATCTTAACTGCAACGCCAATCCGTTTTTTTTAATCAGATTTCGGAGACGAATGTCATGAAAAGTGGCACTAGTCTCAGGATTTCTCTTAAGCAGACTTGACTCCGCTACTGCTCAGCTTAAATTTCGCAACTGCAACATGTTTCCTGAAGTGAATAATGAAAAAAAAAAATTAACAACTGTATCTTTTTTCCTTTTTGTTTAAATTTAGCTACCTGGATGTTGCGGTTTCATGCGCAGGTAATTTACGCCTCTTTTTTCGAACCAATTTATTCATACAGCTGGCTCCAACTCCTCCAGCCACAATCTAGGGTAGCTGTGCTTTGTAGCTATTGAAAGATACATTGATAAGCACGGAGCCTAGGATGTCCAAACATTATCCCGATCATGTCCGTAAAGCAAGCTTGCGTTCTCTTAACACCGGGGCATCGTCAGGCCAGAGGCGAGCGAACGTCGCTCCACTTATTATAGAAAACGCTGCTCCCGAGTCTACTTCCATCTTGAGTGGCCGACCAGACAGTCGTACTGTCACCACGAACCTATCTGTGGTTGTCATCTCTAGTCCCGTGTGAAAAACAGTAAGGAGGCCGCCTCCCTGTTCCTCTAAAACTTCATCCTCCTCGAAACGATGGCTGCCTTGGTACTTCTGTGGTTTAGTTTTTTCGACAGGCAAGCTTTTGCGATGTGACCCTTTTTTGCGGCAGAAATTACACGTAGCATCCTTGAAGTAACATTTGTCGGCCTCATGATTGGCTAAACATCGGAAGCACTGAAGCGCCTTGCTTGTAGAGCACTTGCGAACATTCTGACGATGTACATCGAAATTTTCGGCCTGCTGCTGAGTGATTTGAATCTGTCTCTGCTGATCTTTTGCTGATTCAGCAGTCAAGACGAGCTCGTACGCTTTCTTAAATGTTAGCTTATCCTCAGCTAGCAACCGTTGCTGAAGATGAGAATCGTGGATCGCACATACCAATCTGTCTCGTAGCATACCTTCCAAAGGAAGCCTTGTACTCCCTGGTTGAGACTGGACTTCCGCGCTTCCGCCCGACGTATCAGGACCCACCGTCGTGGAGACTGCGTTGCCAAAGTTGCATTCCTTTGCCAAAGTTCGCAGAGCTGTCACATAATCTTTGACCAATTCATTAGCGAGCTGGTCTCGTTTCTGGAAGCGATATCGTCCATGTAACTCGGAAGGCCGGGGGTCGAAATACTGGCTAAGTAACTTGATGATGTCCACCAAATCCACCTCAGAAGGTTTCCGGGGTGCAACCAGGGCCCTCAGCGTCTCGTAGGTCTGCTCACCGCACAGCGTGAGTAGAACCGCTCGCTTCTTGAAAGATTCGACGATGTCGTTGGCTTCATAGCAGAACTCCAGGCGCTCTAGCCACGTTGACCAGTCGGTGCCGGGCACAAATTCTGGTATCGTGCCTTTAGGCATCGTCTTTCAGGAAACTTGCTTCGCGGGGTCTAGTTCCCTCGTCGCCAGTTTGTAAAGTGTCTTTTATTGCATTTTAGAACGCTGCAAGGCAGGCTGCTTGGTCACGAGCTTACAGTCCTTAATTGGTTGCGCCACTTCGCTCTCCTCGTCTTCGCTCGCTCGTCCAAACGCTGATATATAATAGAATCTTACCTTGAATGCACATGGTGGCGGCCCTACGTCCATCCATCTCAAAACCCTGAGGTTCCTTGCACAAATATAAAGATAACCTGCCTATACGGCTTAAACTCGTGCTATACTACGTATTCTCTTATGCAGTCCAGCTTGCATTACTGCCTCCTTGTATGGTGTTCTACGTCACAGCGTACGTAACCTTCATATATTACATAAGCTATAAAAACGCAGACTTCGAGGTATTTATGGGCTACAACGAACTGATCACATTTTGCCTTATTTTATCAGAGCTAAAGTACTACCCCTAACAGATCTTATACAACTTAAACTTGCATCAACTGTTCATAAACAAGTTGATTCTGACCGTGTAGCATTTAACAATCAGTTTGTAAAACAAGAAATTTACAGCTTTAGAACTTCACAAAAGCGTCTTAATTGTTATCTTATATAGCTACGCTATTGCACTGTATCACACTGCTGATGCAGTGTGATGCATGTCACTTTGGCTATTTCTTGCACTGTACATGAGTGTGGACAGGTGCCCAGGACCACGTCAGGCAGATATGCTACCTTTAGTCCCAGCAGTACTAGCAGTAGTAGCTAACTTCATTTAGAAAAAAAAAAAGTCCAGGCTCCTTGACAATGGTTGTCCGAAAAAAAAAATGAAATTGTAGCTTTATGCTACGTGGCTGCCAGCTCTCCCGCTCTTCCGCCACCGTGCCAGTTCTCGCGGAATTCGTTTCGTTAATATTAACAGGATCCTATGTACTATCATGCAATGACATCACACGTGATTTCCTACGGGCGTTCATGAGCTTTTTTTTTTTTTTTGCGTGTGTGCGTGAAGAGAGGCGCATAGCTAATCACTATATTTTTCTTCTCCCCATGTTTGGACGATTGATAGGCCATGACGCGTATAAAACGTTTTGGAAAAAAAAAAAAAAACAAGGGGGAGTCAGTGGGCTCGTTCATTGTTCCGCAGAATAACACACGCCAGCAAAGGCGCATTTCGCTGCGGGGTTCTTTGTCTACGTTGCCATTGCGACATATCCTATTATGTCTGTGGGATCTCCTGGGTGACTTGCGCGGGGAAAAAATAACGAGCGGCGGCAGATACCGGCCGTCTCCAACATCGGCACGGCGGGTGTCTAATCGCGCCCGGTTCCGGCTGGCGGAACTGCCGTGAACTGTCGTTTCCGGTGCGCCCACGACGTGCCGCAGGTTCTCAAACGTCATCTCTTTGTCCGCACCGCCTCCGCAGACGTCATCAGTGAGCCATTGAAGAAAATTCCCACCGCCAGCTTCCGCTCCAATTGAAAGTGACTCCCAGCAAGCCTTTGTTTTTCCGCTTTGTCAGGAAGTTATAGACAGTGGTGGTAACCGTTTATAAAGTTTGAACCACCGTATTGTTGCCCTATTGTGCAAAAGTAACACGAAAAAAAAAAAAAAAAAAACAACTTCACATGAATTCAAACTAGTATGCTAGCATGAACAAACACGTATTCTCGTTTAGGTAAGCTTTCCTTACTCGTGTTTAGCGTGCAGCTATGTGTGCGTACATGTTGCCTCTTGACTTCAAAGTTATGTCGACACCAAGAAACGATATTGTTTGATTACATTCTCCAAGCGGATCCTTTGCCCATGTTTAGACCTAATACAGCCGTAGTTTCGCGATCGTCGGTCCATCGCTTCGCGCAGTGGCACACCGACGGGGGGGGGGGGGGGGGGGGGGGTCGGAGGTTGTACACCTTCCCCCCCCCCCCCCCCCCTGAGGCCGACATAACCCCCCTTTTGTTTAACCCATTTTCTTTCCTTGCGCATTTGAGTACTGCAACTAAGATGTAAGACGCGCAATCGTCTGCACACTCGCAAAAAGCGCATTTTTTTTTACAATTTCCGTGAAGAAATTGAAATTAGTGCTGTTTAGATGGTATTGGCAAACTGTCACCCCCCCCCCCCCCCCCCCTGGCAGAGATCCTGGGTGCGCTACTGGCTTCGCGTATACTCGTATGGTGAGATAGGGGTGGACTTTACGGCTTATCAATCCTCGAAGCGGTACGGCGAGGACTACTTCTCCAGATCGCACCACTCAAGTTGGTATATAGATGATACATAGAATGATCTTTTGAAAAAGAGAAAGAGAGAGAGAGAGAGCAAACACCTCAGGAGTCACAGACAGTTCAAGGTAGTAAGAAAATCAAGTCATTCAGTCGAGCACCGTGCGAGCGCTGTGCTGCTGTAGCATGCCATAGGTACCGTTGGTCACTCAACTCGGCCGTGGGAGGGGGAGAGGGGATCGTGCGGGATGAAAGGGGGAGGCGCGGTGAAACGGTACCAAAGGACGGGCGAGGTTCTGTCGTCACAGTGGCGGTAGGGTGGGTCTGTAGCCACGAGGCGCTGTCCCAGTGTGTGAACTGGTTGGAGGGATATGCGCACAACATTATAAACAGTGGAACTATAGTCCTAGAGTGTCTTTAGTTATTTGTGAATAGGAGTCTGCGCTTGCGTAGAGATCTCGGCTATAGTTGGAGACACGTAGTAAACAGCAACAGCGCACTCTAGAAGAGCACAAAGAAAATACAGATTGACGCAGAGCGAGCACGTGTTTCGCAATAGCGGGAGTCAAACTAGAGAGGTCTGTGCGGTTCATTTTGCAAGCGACCCCGGTTGAGACGTGATGCTGGCGGACGGACAGCAAGAGACGGTGCATTGACTCGCCTATCGCCAGACCGACCAAAAGAAAACGTCGGCGCACGCGCAGGCCGATTATGTCGAGAAGAAAGGCTTTCCGGCACGGCTTCCGCAAAGCACTCGAGTGATTAGAGTGCTAACGAGGCCAACTCATGCAAAATATGACGTACGATACTTCCGAGCACGCGTTTGTTAAGAGAATCGCACAACATTCGTTGCTTTAGATAATGACTGCATTCAGCTTCATAATGCAAGTATGATTCCTAAAATAAGGAGAAAATTTGCACTTTAGTATCTTTAATTGTGAATGCTTTTTTTTATTGATATGATATGAGGAGATGTTGACGCACAAGTAAGGCGCCGGCTACTCCTCAACTCTTGAATACGTCTAACCTACAACATACAGGGTTTAAAATAGCCTTCTCATATAAGCAACGTTTGCACAGCAACACGGTGAGGAAAAAAAAAAGTGGTACATACAATGTAGAAGTTCAATCACTCCACTGCACTGGAGAAAAAAGTCTCAAGAATATAAACAATAATGGCACCTTACAATACAGTCTCTAGTCAGCGGGTGATGCACACATCCTGTACATGCATTTTTACATATAGTCAAATATAGTCACATTTTCACATATAGTCGGCACAGAATATAAACATAAATCACAAATCCACAAATCATAATCTCAACACATGCAATCAATCATACATACAACACAATCATAATCCACAAACACATACACAGCTACACTGAAATAAAAGAAACATTACAAGCGTTAATAACGGCCAACAATGCCGCTCTCTTCGAGAAATGTTGTTAACGCTTTTAGAGCGCTCTTTTGCAAGGCCGTTGTTGACCAAGGGCCCAATGTTGATGTTCACATTAATTACAAATTTTAGCAAATTGAAAAAAATTGATACATATGTAAATTGTGTCTTCACTGAGAAATGTTACACGGACGAAAGTGCTTCAACAAGCTCTTCCTTTGCGAAGCTCTACAGAACGGGACGGAACAGAGCAGAGCAGAGCCATACATTTAATTACATTACATTAAAGCACAGGGCTTGAATTCGCCAAGCTTTTCGTTCATAGGAACTATTCGCCGTTGGGTGGCCACATTCGATAATAGTATTTCCAACAACACGATTGGCTAACGCCTGCTCTTACAAACAATTCTAGCCTAAGAGCTTTTTGTAAATGCTGCACCCATTACAGTAAATAGCAGAACAGAACAGGCCAAAATAAAAAAGAACAAAGCACGTGGCACAGCAGAGCAGAACAAAGTGCAACAGAACTCATTACTTTGATCATTGGACAAATTAATTGTTTGTGGAGAAGACGGCGACGAAGTAGTTGCCAACATTTCCTGCTTCATCCAAATAAATAACTCACTCACAAAACCGAAACATGAGCGTAATAGAACTGGGCCGGTACGTTCTCCCAATGCAGTTCGTCGTAACGAAAGGGCTGACCAATAGTGATAGAGAGAATATCATTAGCGAAGGCGGTCTGCCAATTATAAACAGTTTTGTCAAACGGAAACAATACACGTTTTCGGCGACGCAATACTTCCTGAGTGACCGACAAATGTCCTTCGGGAACTATTACTAAAGCTATTCCAATAAATAAGCTATACTTTTCTAGTAAACCACTGCCGGAGTTTAAATACTGTAAAATACAGTAAAGGACCTAAATTTCCCAAAGCTATTCTTTGTAAGTGTTTTTGCCGTTGCTTGGTGGCCTTCGATAATAATATGTCCAGCATCCAGATTCGCTGAAATGTGATCTTACGAAGAATAACGTAAAATATTTTTCCGAATATGGGCACTAATTTTCGTGGCTTTCACGAATCGCGTATAGATTACGAATAATAGGTGTCCCGTACAATTTGCACTTGTGTCAGAATACACATCTGGTCCTTATAGTTTACAAGATTTATAGAATCAAAATAATCAATCAATCATCAAGGTCGAGGGTTCCTTTCTGTCCAATAATCTAACATTAGTTTATGCATGAGGATGGCATGAAAGGGAATACTTCCATCGTTCTCTGTTTCGCTGGCTATTTTTGTTTTCCCGCTTTTTCAGTTGCCTATAGTGCACATGTAGATTTCGCCACTTGCGCGCATTTTTAGTCTGTGGTGGTACGTTTATTACGAATCCGTAAACAATATCAACGTGGAAAGTGTTCTAGTGCATCTTCAAATAATTGAAAAGCTTTTGGCTTGAGAAGAACAGTAGCCAGGAGACGAATCAACTGCTGGACACTCTGATGGTATGGTCATGACGCGCATATGTTTAAACAACCTAAAACAGCCTCGTCGAGGTATCAGTGCCATGTCTTAGTCATTTTTCTTGCGAAGACACGGTGCATATTTATAGCAGCTGGACTGGCAGGATGTCTTTTTTCTGGAGCCTACAACTTAGGACAGACATGCATGCGACCTACCATGCTACAGATGCGTAAAAAAGAAAATTTGAATGGCGAAACGAATATTTACCGGAGGCATGGTTAATGCTCAAGCTAAGTATCACCTTGATACGCTTCACGAGCCCTAGCACTCCCTTGCTTTGAGATACCCTCCAGATGATAGCAAAGCACTTACTACGGTTCTACGGAGCTATAGAGCGCAGTTTATGGAGAGAACGGACACTTAGTAAGGTGCCACTACGATTGCGACGTAACGTGTATACCAGGAATGTATACGACTGAAGAAACCACGGCACGCATAGAAAACAGTCCTTTGAGTACTCATGCACCGCGTGTTTCACCCAAAGCTCACCGATTACACCTGTGACACATCCCACCCCGTTTATCGCGAGCAATAACTATGCATAATGACTTACTCGCACTATCTTTCCCTATCGCCTCAATTTTCGTTATCCGTCTATATGCACAGGACAATTTACCTCTGGATACACCCAAAAGGGCGAGTCACGTCATTTTCATCACTCAATAAAGGTAACAACGTAGGCAACAGGAAAATGAATATGAAGGCAAACACCGTCCGGTCGAGAAGAGCGATTAATAAGAGATGCGATCGCTGGCGTGATCTTTGGCATCGTTGTTCCTGCGCCCGAAATTGTAGATAGAGAAAGGTAATTTGACGTTCATAATTCCTATGCTGACGTGCGAATACCAGACAACGTAACAACCGAGAGAGAGAGAGAAAAAAACTTGCTATAACTTTCCCTTTGATAAGAGACACACCTAACGTTTCCCCCTAAGGCTGCGATCGCGTTTAATATTTTCTTCTTGTGTCTTTCTTGAACTATACGCGGCTACTAAGCGCAATTTACACCAGAGGGAGCTACCGTTGTTGCGCTCGCACTGACAGGCAGTCAGGAGTTCGATGTCCGCGAAATCTCAAATAGAAGTCACCTGAAAACGGCAGTAAATTTGAAAAAATCTATCTCAGCTTTACTTTCTTCTTTTCTTTTCGCACGCAGTGAGTAGAGCTCTCAGCAAAAACGTAAGCGGCAATTTGTTTCATGCTATATAATGGTTTCCAGGTGAAGTTACCTTGAGCTAACTCATTTTCACTTTGCACCAAAATGCGCAGCTGGACACACGCGTTCACATCAGTACTAATGACGTTCTTTGCATTCTTCGGGCCCGCCTAACGACACCATGAACTAATTCCCCCCACGTGACGAAATAAAGTTGTTTCTCTCTCTATTTCTTGCGTTCTACAATACGAAGTTTTGGCAAGGCGTTGAGAATTCGCTTTGCAACATGTATTTTTCTAGTATGCCGTTCTTCGTGCTTTATTTATTTATGTATTTTAACAAAGATGTTATTGCCACTAGATGCGGTTCGTCCGAAACATCAACTCCAAATGTCGATAAAAATTATTTTTCAAATGCTGAAATGATAATTTTAGCTGCTCTGGGGTGCCATATGAACTTCACATTTGTGCGGATTCAGGCTCTTCTCGATGCTTGCCGGAGACTAGAAAGTTTTCTGTTTGCGAGCAGCTAGGCATATTTATTGAGATGACACTTCGTATAGGAATAAAGCATGGGTTAAGGGGAACGCGCTCGAAAATTTTGAAAGCTGTGTATATGTTGGAGATGTCGAGACAAAAACTTGAGAGAGTGCCGTTGGAGCTTTTCATTCACTCCCTGAAGCATGGAATTAGATTTCACGACTCTTGTAATAAGCAAACGGATCAACGTTTATCCTTGAAACATTACACACGCATACAGTAGACCCTGAACGCTTAGAATCAACATTTGAAAGTATTCATGTCAATTCAGAGAGAGATAAAAAATAAGAGACCCTCAGTTCAGGGTCTCTGCTGCTGATTTCGCCAGTGCTGATTGGAAACAACACAAAATGCACACACCTGTTTACATATGCAAGTGTCAACAACATGGCAGCAGCCATAGCTGTAACGTACGCTGCCGGTTACCCCATATATGCAGAAGTCACCTCCCCCATGGAGCCCCACTGGTATGAGCTTACAGCCGTATTCAGGGCTATGCAGCATGTACCAGCCACTGCTACAGCCATCACAATCTACACAGACTCCAAAGGCGTTTGCTGAACACTGCAAGCGGGCTCGCTACCATCCAATTTAAAAGAAACACTTTACAAATACCTCGGAAAACCAACAGAATTCATTTGGGTAACTGGACACGCAGGGCTGTCCAGAAATTAATGGAATCACTAATTCGCCCGAGAAACGCTACTCCGGGCGCCGGATATCCCTGATCCAATCCACACTCTCTACACATCATATTAAAGTAACATCAAGAGGCCAGATGATTTGCTTCCAAAAATATGCACAACAATGCAACGCAGACAGGGCACACTTTTAAAACAAGCCCACACCAACACCGTACCCACACCTGCTAGACTCCACCGTATCTGGGGCTCATCATACTCATCACCTCCAAAATGTAAACACTGCATGTGGACAACACGGAACACCATACTTTGGCGCAGTTATCCCACCCCACCACTCCTCCCCTGAGAAGCCCATCTCTTCCCAACGCCGGGTGTCTGAATCAAGCCTCAAAGACACAAGATCAAAGTTCAGAAGTGGAGTGGTAGAACTGTAGAAGTAGAACTGCAGAGTGGTAGTTGCAACCGGTCAGCATGTTCAAAGCCACCGGCGCCTGCGCAGCATCTGCGCCTCGGAGTGACGTGTGGAGGCTGTGCGGACGGTGCACGAGGGCTGTGAAAAAGTCGCGCACAAACAAGGGCCCGTATTCACAAAAAATGTACGTACTTACGAGTGAACCGTTCGTACCAGCAGATTTCAGCCAGTCGTGCTGTCGAGAGTATTATTAGCAAAGGACCGTCCAATAGTAATCGGTACTTACGAAGAAAAAAATTTTGTAAATTCAGCCGCAGGGCTTGTATTCATAAGATGTTCCTACGCTGTAAATTTTCGTAAAACTAGATGCCGGCCAATCATGATATATGTCATATTATCAGCGAGGGCAGCCGGCCGACGACAAACGGCACGTACGAACTACAATAATTGTGAATTCGGCCATTCGCAAAGCTTTTCCTTCGTAAGTGCCGTTTGTCATTGGCCGACTGTCCTAGCTGATAAAATTTCCAACATCATGACTAGCCGACATCTCCTCTCACGAAAATTTCTAGCGTAGGAACATATTGTGAATACGGGGAGCTGCAGAAACGCCTCTTTGGCGGGAAAAACTCTCCGAAGCTATAACAAGGAGCGTGCCAGACACCTCTTTGTCTGAAACTATACTTTGCTGGGATTTCAATTGTGATCCCTGCAGGGCCACACAATTCTGCAGTTTTCTTTTTTTTTGTTTTCTAAGAAAAAGAGTGTTTTTATAAAAAATTTACGATACGTACATTTTAAGAAACACCGCAGTTATTATAAGTGAAATCTATATTATAGCAGATGTACCATTCAACAACACGCAAAAAATTACAAGGATAGCTATCGTGAACAAATTATAACACAATTCGCTATTACCCGGCCCCCTTGGAAATGTGTTTACAACCTGTAGACCATTTCATGTTGTGGAATCCCTCTAACGAGCACACGCTTCGATATGTCCGGTGTCAACGTTTAAGCCCAAACCGCATGAGAGCGATTTTGTGCGCGATGGCGACGAGCGACGACTTCGAGCGACGAAACAGGCCGTCGCGCGAACAGATCACTCGTTCTTGTCGCTCGATCTCTCAATTCTGGAAATCTATCTCGGTTGTCGCAAGGGATTGTGGGGTACGGCGTTTTCTGCTAAGACTTCCGGTTCGAGACCACGACGCCGTCTATGCCGCCGTCACTTCATTCGTCGCTCGTCGCCCTGAAGTGCTACGAGTGACTAGCCAATAGCGCGAAGCCGGAACAGGATGTAATGTACATCAGTCAAGTACTACTACCGATTGTCGCACGGAACGAGCGAACAACGAAATTTTGATACGTGCAAGAATAAGAACCTTGTGCAAGACCTTTAGAAATATTTATGCTGTTCTTTATAGTAAAGCACGCGTCACGCCAGTTTCGGCGCGTATTTTCTGCCCTCATACCGGCAACACCGGGGAGACGTCGCTGAAAGTCGTCGCTCGCGTGTGGTACGATTTGTAGGCGACGAGCGAACGCGACAGTCATCTCCACCGCGTCGCTTGCCGCTGTCGCGTGCAAGATCGCGTGCATGCGGTTTATACTTTAGCCTTCGCCTTGCTACATAAGTCAAAGGTGGCATGCGAAGCCTGTGGTGGCTTTGGCGGGCGCGTGAGCTCGTTGCGCTTTTGATTTGTTTCAGTCGGTTCGCTGATAACCAGCTATCAGGTCCCGCGTGCTAGTTGGAGTCGAGTCCCGTTCGCTGGCTCACCGCCAACGTCATGCCTCGACCGCATGCTATGAAGCGTGTCTGTGCAGTCTGATCACGATGCATACTGCCGACTGATAACTTGAAGAACACTGCAACAGTGGCGTAGCCAGAAATTTTGTTCGGGGGGGGGCTCAGGTTGCAGCGCGGCCTCCTCCTTATAGAAGTTGTCGAGGGATCAAATACATGAATAATAACTGCATTGCTAATGCCATTGTATATTAGATGCTGCAAACGAATTATTGAACGCTACGCACTGTCAAGTAAAATATGTATTTTTTCATAAAAGAATATATTCGGATGTCCTAAAAATTCTGGCAGAAATAACTGATATCAATGCGGCCGCGTTTATTTTTTTTTTTTTGTCTATTTAATAAGGAAAGAAAATATCACACAGACATTAGAACTATATCAGTTCGAAACCAGCCAATCCGTGTATACAGCTGATATGAAGAACGTAAAGGCCATGAAATGAATAAGTTGAGGAGAAATATTTTGATGAATCTTCGTCATTCAAGAACCTTGTTTACATTTTTGAACATATGCAACAGCCAGGAAAAAAACCTCAATGACGCTGTCCGTCGTTACAATAGATTGCGCAGGAGCAGGTGTTACCGGTAGTGTATTGTAATTACACCGAGATTATACTCGCAACAGTGAGTACAAATAAAAAGTAGGAGAGAGAGAGAGAGAAGAGAGAAGACATAAGGGAAAGGCAGGGAGGTTAACTATGCTGAGCCCGGTAGGCTACCCTGCACGCGGGAAGGGGGAGAAGGGATTGAAAGAGAAGGAAGAGAGAAGTTCACAGTTCACACGTTGCACATTTAAAGTTAAGCGTTCATCGCTGAGTTTCGTCACAGGCGGTCATACAGGCTTGCGCACTTCAAAAAACACAGCCGCGCCTTTGTAGCCCTCCACACAGCAGACGCACGAGGCCACGCGCCCAAGATCGTTTCCTCCATAAAAGGCCTGTCGTCTAAGTGCCCCAAAGCCGTCCGAAGGGCAATCCTCTCATCTTCCTATCTGTGGAAGTCACATAAAAGTAGGAGTTCTGCAAAATATACATTAGAAATGCGAAGATAGAATGGAATATACAAATGCGAAGATACAACTCGCTAAAGGGCAAAAACGAGTCGCTGGAAACAAAGTTCACTGCTTGTATACACAACACCTCGCAACGAGATATTTAAATATACGTCTAAGTCTCCAATTAATCTACGTATTTAAGCAAACGTCACTGTATATTATGCGTCAAACAAGACAAATAAACACGTGGCGGAGTCAGAGATAGTAAACTTTGCGTACAGAAAGACAGATGATTTATGCTAGAACAAAACTATGATCGCAGAAACCGTGTTATGTATTCGCGCCATGCGGCGGTCGCGACAGCGCCATGTGGGTAGAATAATAGAGGAATAATGCAGAAATCAGTACGAAAATGTGTAATTTAACTGAATGCACAGCAGCAACAAATATTCTGCACCTAAAATTAAACTGGGTATTGCTTCGGTTCAAAAAAGAAGTAAAAGCAGGTAGCTAAAAAAGGAAAGAAAAAGCCAAACTAAAGCCACAGATGATGCGGCAAGTTATACTACCCAATATCCGAGTGTGTTTTCGGCAAACGCCGCGTGGGCCGGGCTTTCAATGAGCAAGGTCGGTCAAAATTGGTTATTGATGTCCTCGTAATTATCGTATTCGCATGATAATTTTGATCATGATGCTAACTGCTAGAATAAACGGCTAAAATGTCTGCGGTTTTAAAAGCTAACGAACACTCATACGTTTTCATAATTACGAGATTATGGACCTGAAGGAACAGAGCTCTTTACTTGCATTGATTTTTGCTGCTTCGCTATCTAAAGGACAAACTTCTCTCGGCGGGGAAGTTGAGCGAAGCGGTCAATGACTTCGGACACGTTGATGCCGACGTATCTGTGGGTGTATAGAAGCACCAGTCTAACCATGCGTTCGACAGACATTGTAGAGCGCAAGTAGTTTTTTATTAAACTCTTGTTAAAAAATATTCTCTCTGCGCTGGCAGTGGTCACTGGAAGGGTGACTAGAATCTGGAACAGTTTGTACACATTTACATAGAACCTGCAGTCGCAAAGGGAGAGGGCATCTATTCCGGTGCTAAAACCTAAACACACTCCTTCTATGTTGTTTTCATCCTTGTTTAGGTACCTTGCACAAACAGTAGGCTGTTCGATTCCGGCGATGTCCGTCGTTTCGTCAGGACGTATGGAGAAGCAGCCTACTTTTGCAACTAGGCTTTCTTTGATAATTTCGCCACAAACTTCGATAATTTGGTTTTGTGCATCTGTGCTTAAATACGAGGCATTACTGGGGCAACTTTCCAAATGGTTCTTCAGACATGTATCTGTGCACAATTAGCTCGTATGCGAAGAAGCGCTCTGAAAATACCTGTATTTTCAGCGGGGCCTATGCTTAAATCCATAGGACCACTGTCCCTGTGGCCAACGAGAGCCAGACCTTGTAGCCCGCAAAAATAATTTCCTCAATAATAGGCCATTTCCTTTCACCTGTTTTCTCAAATTTTATTTTGCCGGCCCTGGTCCAGCTGATCGATCACATTGGGCACGCGTCCTGCAAATGTTTGGAGAAAATTATCAGCTGCTAGCTCACAGTCACGGTAATATTTAGTATTTTCGTGCGTGTGGAAGATTGCGAGCGCGTGCTTTCATTTCTGGAACGGCTTGGACACGAGGGCTCCAGTGCACGCATGTTGGTCCAAGTTTATAACAGCATTAACCCCATAAAGTTCCAGAATTGAAAATCTTTTTAAGCACGCCTTTGGAAATGTCAGTGCACCTTTCGCGTGAAAAGTTTATGAGAACGTTACACCCATACAGTTTCGGAATTGAAATCCATGCGCCCCGTAGATTCCGCGGCCGCTGCGAGAAGCCGCAACGCGCCCGCACGCTATCGAAAAGCCCTTGAAAGTTCGTGCTCGGATGGGGCTCCTTGCGTTACGTGACCCCAGGTGCCACGAAATCCACCCCAGGTGCCCTGAATCCAGCCCGAGTTCGCAATGTTCGTGCCGAAATTTCTTTCGAGCGTGAAAAAGACATTGTAGACAGAATGCAGAATGATTGAACATAACTCGCCTACACGAACATGTCGCAGCCTATGACACTAGGACACCTGAACAATGGAACATTCCGCACTCAAGAACGAATTATGGTCAACAAATGCTTCGACATACACTTCCGACTTTACTCAATAACCTCGCCTTGCGAGAAATAGACCTTCTGTCTTTATGCAGCCTGCACAACTACTTTCAGTCAAACTAATCCTTGTTGTTTAATGAGTTTGTTCATATGCAATACTGTATGACTTTTCCCCCCTTTATTTGCTTTAGTTTATACTGCCCTGAATATAGTGCTATGTTAGGTTTTTTTTCTCCCTATATTTCTTCCAGTTTGTGTATAATAAGACTTTCTTTATGTAATCTATAATGCTCATGTATAAATTGAATATTCCCTTGTTAATGCAGACTACTTGTTTTTCTAATTGTTAAAGTGTATTACTACCTGTCTCGTATACACATTTTTTTTTTTTTTTTGTAAATTGACACCTCCCATCTGTTTACTCACATGTGAGCGCCCGACGCCCTCTGTTACCTTTGATGGGTTTTTGGGCTGGTCAAGTTGCCAGCGTGCAACTTTTTATCCAGAACCCCACCATGTAATTCTTTTCATGGGAAATAAATTATTATTATTATTATTATTATTATTATTATTATTATTATTATTATTATTATTATTATTATTATTATTATTATTATTATTATTATTCTTCCCGGCGTCGGTGGTAGTTTCTGTCGGCGGTGCATGCCGGCACGAAAAAATTTCGGGGGGGGGGGGGGGGGGGGCTGAAGCCCCATCAGCCCCCCTCCCCCCCCCCCCCCCCCCTGGCTACGCGCCTGCACTGCAAGTCTTGAACGGATCATCCTCGGATATGTCAACTTTGCTATTCACGTATACACGAGGTAATCTTCGCAAAGAGAAAGCTGCAAATGCAGTATGCTATGCTCCTTTTGTGCGCCCTTTTGTGTCATTTGACAGAAAAGGCGAAATCACATGAGCCACAGAGAAGAATAGGAAAAAAAAAAAGAAAAAGGTTTGGAAATACAAAGGAACGACTTAAATACAGCAGCTTTTCCCTTTAACACTGCCTGTTCAAAATTATATTTGTTTTTCTTTTCTTGGCGAATAACATGATGCTCGTTATGACGACAATGCCTGATTTTGCTCCCTTGTTTTAACACATGGATCGCGTACCGCCGCGGTGGCTCAGTTTGCTAAGGCGTTGCGCTGCTGAGCACGAGGTCGCGGGATCCAATCCCGGCCGCGGCGGCCGCATTTCGATGGAGGCGAAATGCAAAAACGCCCGTGTGCTTGCGTTGTAGTGCACGTTGAAGAACCCCAGGTGGTCAAAATTAATCCGAAGCCCTCCCCTATGGCGTGCCTCATAATCAGAACTGGTTTTGGCACGTAAAACCCCAGAAAGAAGAACACATGGATCGCATCACATGCTAGGCGTATGGAAGTGCTACATCTAGGAAACTTATGGTATCTTCGACTGGTCGCATCCATCCCCCGAAGCAGAGTCGCGCAGATCCGGCGTTCCTCGAACTCAGAGGTATAGAGGACAAGCGCGCAAGCCGAACGTGTGACTCGCTCTCGGAGGAGGAAATGGCAGATGCGAAACCACGTGACTACTGCTAACGTCCGATGTTTCGCCTATCCAAAGCTAAACCGGCGGACGCGCCGGTGGGACGACAGTTCGTTGAGACGCCAGCATGCTGTGGCCTAGGTTGCCTAGGCTACGGTGGACCGTCGCCAAGAACGGCGATGCTGTGCTGTGATGACGTTGCTGGAAACGCTCTCATCTCGACGACTGCTCCGACGACAGGGCGCGGAGCGCCTCAGAGCGCTCGAAGATGGAGGAGAGCGATCGAAAAAAACCAGCCGAAAGCAAGGCGCGCACCCTCTTTCAACCAGCTGAAGACAAAGCCGCTCGCGAGAGCGGTCTAGAGCGCTCCGAAACAGCCAGCCGAAGATGCCATTAATATCAAAGACAAAAAAAAAAAAAAAAAAAAAAAAAAACATAACCTGCTGCCTGCACAACTATGACTTGTCATCGTCAACTACTGACAAAGATTGAAGCGCCGCCCAGAACCGCACAACGTGTGCACGGTGAACGCAATGCACTGTTGACTATGCAAGGTTTACGCAAAAATGATGAAAACCATAACCGGAGGCTTAGACAAAAAAAAGTTGCGGTGTCACACGCATGCACATACATCACGGAATACACGTGTAACAAAACTGTCCAAATATAGTTAGTGGCGTAAAATAACCGGATCCCATGGACTTGAGAGAGTCTTGTTTGAGGGGAAGGGATAAGTTGGGCCCCGCTTTCCGTCACCAGGGCCGGTATTTTGTAGCGATTCATTCTCCGATGATATTCCTTTTCGCATTTTTCGCGCTTTGTCAGTGGTCAGAGCGACGGTCCGCTCGCGTTATCAACGGGATCAGCCGGCCGTGAGCGGTGGATGATAAGACTAGTGTAGAATAAGTCATAAGGCATCGTTACAAAATACCGGCCCAGCGCCCCCGGAAAGAAGGAAGCAGCTGGTCCTGTCGTAGAATGCTGACAACGCTTCTGTAAAAAAGTGTGCTGGCCGTTCACACACCGAAAATGTATCGCTAGCGCGCATGTTACAAAAAAAAAAAAAGAAAAAGAAGCGAAGAAAGAAAAAGAAAACGTAAATCCCGAAATGCTCTGCTCGAAGCTTTCTTGCCCGTTTGTTTTTCCACAAGTTATGACGTGATCTGTGTTGTGACCAGCTGATTCTGTACGGCCTTAATGAGACAGAGTATGAAACAGATGCGACGTCATCGATTGCACTCGATGTCATGTTTACAAAAGTCCGAGCGATTGTGCTTGTGACGTCAGCATCATCAACAGAACGCGCGGATGTTGCCCGTTCGCGGAAAAAAAGGAATAGAGGGAGAGAAATAACCTTTCGACCAAGGCTTTCTCTCTGCAATTAAATCTTTGCTGCACCCAACCTCAAATTTCTGCGGCGCAAGGGTATAAGTATGCATACGTGCGTATTGC
The DNA here is from genome assembly GCF_013339745.2 of Dermacentor silvarum. NCBI lineage: Eukaryota > Metazoa > Arthropoda > Arachnida > Ixodida > Ixodidae > Dermacentor > Dermacentor silvarum. Next base: position 42,589,804 of record NC_051154.1, on the reverse strand, counting down.
GAGCTTCACGTAGGAACGAAACTTGCTTTCTATAAAAGCGATGCACGAACCACTGCCGCTGTTTGGCACCTCGCCGGCATCGTCAGCTCCTCATTAGAGCCTTTTCGTTGCTTCCATTCGAAAGAGTTCACTTTCGTCGGTAGTCGTTACGCAACTGCATATACCCTGCTCCGCGAATGGCAAAATATTCGTGCAGCATTGAAGGAAACGAGCGTGTTGTGAGCTCTTCAGAATCTGTTGCACATTTATCACCCGTCGCAGCTGGTAATGAGGCGGTCACGCCAGCGTACCTCTGGGGCCATGGACAGATATCGTTGGCTTTCTCTTTCATTTTTCCTCCCTGTCAGCTTTGTCCAATGGTCTTAGTTTATTTTTGTGCATGTTTTTTTTCTTATCTCATGATTTATTCACACAGCTCAATTAAAGCAGTTTTATCTCGAGCAATTAGGGTCAGTTGGTTGACGTATACGTGAACCAACTGCGCTAGTGTCCTGGTGTTGCAGCGCACATCGAAGGACCCCGGATACTTTTGAAACCATTTCAGTCAGGTCTTGCTTCCGTTTTCAGCCGAACTTCTCCCGCTCACCCACTTGACGTCATGCTTACGAAGTGGCCGCTTGTGGCTACCTGTCTCGAAAAAAAGGAATCGGCCTTTAAGACACGTTTCGAAGGTAGAATGGCGCTTTTTTTTTCCCCCGAGTTGTGTGGCAATGATTTCGTTCGAGGATTTTGCGTCGCAGTATTTTTTTTTTTTAGTTCCTTGTCGGTGTCCTTGCCCCATAAGCTTTTTGCAATCTATTTATTTTATTGCATTCCAGAGTAACAACTTCGCTCGGTTCGGGCAACTGTGGGGCTGTTTACAGCCAGCGTTCCTGTATTTTTATCGTTTTTTTTTTTGTTTATTCGCTATTGCGCTTAACGTGACTCTCGAGTACTGCACAAAACGGTGCCGGTTAGATGGCGCATTTTATGACGTCGTAGCGATTCCCGAAGTTGCATTTCCTTCATTGGTGCAAGAAAGTAGGTGCTGATTTTTATTGCTTGTTTAATGTGTTCCGCGGAGGTTTCATTGGTCGGGGCTAATAGATAAGCAAGCATGCTATCGCGTAAAACGAGTTAGTTGGCGATATACTCAGTATGAGACATTTCACGCCGAGTGTCCCACACGTGTCGCTCGACCACTTAAGATTTTATTTTGAAAAATCATGCCTGTTTTACTGCCTTGCTCACAGTGATCTTCCAATAATGTTTTTTTTTTTTTTTTTTTGCTTAAAAGGATTTTCTTTGCACGTGACACGCTTTTACACTTTTCTCAAGCACGCAAAATACAGTACTGCAAGAAAATTACTATAAACGTTATTTCAGTGTGTAACCCTGCACAATTTCGCCTGCTGAACTCGCAAAGATTTGTCTTCAATATGTAGCGGTGCTTATAGGCAACTTCGGTCCGAAAAAGTTCTTAAGAGTTCCAAATTTTGACAAAAGTCTGCCAAATTGCGCATATTTAATGGTAAAGCAACTACTGATTTGCTTATTGTGATTATTAAAATGCAGTGTTCTAGAGCTGCGCTTTATACCAACCGTTTTCTCGCGTCAATACAGTGTAGGTATTTCCTGCAAAAACTTTATTAACATGCCAAAATGTTGGTTTTGGGACGCTTTCAGCCTTGATTTGCACAATGAACTGGCCCACTAAAAATATGACGCAAAGTGCATTGATTATATATGTGTAATTTTGGCATTCTAATTCCGTGAATATATATATATATATATATATATATATATATATATATATATATATATATATATATATTACAATTTTCGTTGTAACTGGGATATTAGTTTTTTTAGTTGACCCCTGCGCCACGCTCGGCATATACGTGTCCCAGTTAACATTCGCTAAACCGTTCAAAGAAAAGTGATTAAAAATCACAATGCAAGATGCGATAATAAGACTACGGTGTTCGTTCGTCAGTGGTCCGGCGACCGAACACTGTAGATCTTAAAATTTTATCTTGCACCATCTTTTTAAAGCTTTTTTTTTTCCTTGAAAGGCTTGGCTAACGTTAGCTGGGACACCCTATATAGTTCCGTACCACCACTTCACCGCACAGTGAAATAGCTGTCATGCTTCAGACAGTCGGCGCGCGCAGCGTTGAACTGTAACGCGTGTTTTATCATCACCGTGGGCTCGACTGTGTGGCCCAGTCACAGAAAAACATTATAAAAATTGTCTTTGCTTTGTCTTCCTGTCGTACCTCCCCCCAAAGCAATGACGCTGCTGATGCCCAACATCGCAGTTCAAGAAATAAGTAACTAATCTTTCACGCAGGTTTATTGCAGCCCTTCCTATTAAGGGATCTTGAAAGCTTCACCGTTTCGAACCGAGCCCAACATGCACCGTCCGTGCCAGACTGACATCGTAATCAGCAAAGCAAGAATATAAATTGTCCAAGTAAACATATGCCGCTCTGAGAAAACTGGCTAGAAATAAAATATTTATTGGCATATCAAATTAGACTTATCAAATGTGGAGCTGGTTAAAATTAGAAAATCCGTGGCTCCACGTTGTGTTCATTCAGCACAGTACAGGGTTATTTAGACAGCGGAGATAGAGGCCATCTCACCGCTGTGCACATGCGTTACTATATAGGGAAACAATACTGAGGATGATAATGACGACAACGAGGATCCTTGAGCTGTATTTAACTTTTCGCATTGCCCGACTCTTGGCCAATCCTCATGAGTGGGTATGTGCCAAAGACTTTAAAGTCATCATCATCGTCATTACCGCCTGGTTCGTGACCTATCGTCCACAGTGGGTATACCATTGCACACTGAATCATCGTCATCATCCTCCTCATCCTCCTCCTCCTCCTCCTCATCATCATCATCAACAACTGTTGTATGAAACTGAGATTGTGTTCGCTGGGCGTTTGCACTATGTAGTATACGGCGGGAAAGATAACATTGCGGACAAGCATGAGGCATTATGAATCAGAGCTAAAGTTCGAAAACGATGCGAAGGAATTCTGGAATGAAGGGAACTGTTTTCCTTGTGTTCCTTTGTTTGTCCAGGTGGTGCTTATTGTCGTCGCCATCCAAATATGGGCGCGCGTTCCGTCACGCGCTTTCGAGTTGCGAGTACAATTAGTTGCGGTAGTACTTAAATACCTCAGGCCTTTTATCACAATAGCTGACTCAAAATGACGTAGGCCGAAGGTCGTCATCGAATTCAGCCGTTTAAAGACGTCTTATAAGATCCAGCAATTGTAGCTGCGACTGTACTATGAATTCACGCAAGACTTCGCTTCTTTGTGCTAGGAATTGGCGAATGCGACGCTCCTGCTCGCTTTTAACGCATGCTGAAGCGCAACCGTGATGTGCTCTCACATGAGCACAAAAAGGAACGCGCACAACTAACGCAGCATGCTTTGTTTATTGGTGTTTGATAGTCCTGAGCGTACTGAACGCGCCTTTTTTTTTTTTTCGTCTTTTTTTTTTTTTTGAAATCCGCAAGATGATGGCCAGTACGCCGAATAGCCAACGGATGTTCTAAAAACTTACGTCTCGCCGTCGGCTACCTCCGCTCTGCTTGACCAGGATGCTCACAAGGGCACCGCATTTACCAAACGCCGCGCATATCATGCGGTACAACGCTTCTGTGGTAACTGGAAAACACAGCGGTGCTACACGCACGTACACACGTGCACACAAAAGCACAAAGCAAAAAATTGAACATTTTACACACTATACGTATACACACCAGTCTGGACGAACCGGGCATTATATTGCTGCTGATTCATACAGGAGACGCGTTCAGAAGTATCCTGGTGTGCCGCTAACCGGACATATGCGACGCGACGTGCGATGTGATACATATAATACAGGTAAATTGCCGCCATCGTTAACTGGCAGTGGCATGGTGTTATGGGAAACTGGATCTATAATTTGTACACTATGGGGTAATCGCTGATGCCTCCCTATCTGCAGCGCTTTAGACACTTTTGCAGATAAACAGCGGCCATAAACGAACGTTTCGACGCTGTTGTGCGAAAATTGAACAAACCTTTCTGGTCAACAAACCTCAGAATCTTCATGCGCGTTCAGTCAGGGTGGACTCGACGGGTCCACCGTCGAATAGAAAGCTACTGCTACTTGCCATGGCAACAGGCATTTGCGGCAAAAACAATGCCACTGCATGTTTGTACACCGAACGCGTTCGGACAATTATTGTTATTGTCACATCCGATCATCTGCCTCCTATCACCATCAACGCGGAAAACATTCCGTACCTTAATGAAGAAGCTTAAGTTGCCTATACATAAGTAGATATTTCAGTTGTCGGCATCCGCAGGTATTGATGATATTGATGATTTAAAGTAACATTAAACAACACGTTGACACTATGTAGTCGAATTTTCTATTATATTTTTAGACAATTCTTGTCAACCGAGCAATTACCTGCAGGTTGAATTGCGGCTGATGCTATACCTATATAGTGTAGGCTGAAAATAAATATACACCTGATAATTATTGCTTAATTTTTCTAATATGTATTTCTTGTAAGCCATTCTTGAGCTCGTACATCATCGTACGTATCATCGTTCGTATCATCGTGAATCGCACATCCACCTTAGATCCATTTGAATCGCGCTTCACCAAATGCGCTTCACCAATTTTTTCGCGCTTCACCAAAAGTCTATATACTTTTGCTCATTTCAGCGTTGCTTTAAGCCATTTCACTCTGGAGTGATCTCCCTGACGACATCGCTTCTATCACACATCGCGAGATGTTTCCTGACTTCCCCGCCGTGGTATCCCAATGGATATGGCATTGCACTGCTCAGCTAGAGGTCGCGGGTTCCATCCCCAGCCGCGGCGGCTGCATTTCAATGGAGGCTCTGCGCAAGTGGATGCCCAGCGAAGCTGTTGAAAACCACCACTGCAACTGCTGAGGGTGGTATGCCATGCTTTATGGCTTTAGAGTAATGGTATAGTAGCGCTATGTTAGAGGAATGGTGGTAGGAATGGGAGTAATTTTGGCAGCACGCCGCCGCCCATAGCGGTGCCCCAACAACATCGAAATCAGTTGCTAGGCTGGTTATTTTATATACGAAAGGCTAGGGACGTCACACCGCACGTCGCAAGCTGGCGTCGCCGCGGCAGCTTGCGCAACAGTTATCTTTTCCACGAAACTTATGCGGGGAGCGCAACGTGCTTCGCATTGCTATCACGAGCGCCTGCGCCTAATATATGCGGTTCGGATGCTTTTGTTCTTTATTGAAACGTGTGCTGTTCTGTATGTTGTATGCGTGATTCCAAAGAATGTATGCACTGTTCGCTGCACTTTGCTGAGTGCTTGTAGCCTCTGTCTTACGGGGCAATGAGCCATTGCATTTTTTGCTTGCTTACGGGGGTATGAGCTATTGATGATGATAGTTTTCTGTTGACGGACGCCAAAAAAAAAAAAAAAAAAAGCCCCGGAGTGCTAGCCATATACAGCTTCGTTGTAAAAACGTTCGTGTACTTTAATTTAGGTGCACGTTAAAGAACCCCAGGTGATCAAAATTAATCCGAAGTCCCCCCTTAGGCGTGTCCGATAATAATATTGTGGTTTTGGCACCGTGAAACCTCAGAATCTTTTTTCTTCCTAGCTGCTCGCCAAGCGCATTGCACGTCTAAATATAACGTTTGAAGCCTTTTGAATTACGTCGTTTACTGCATCTACTTACGCAGGTTCTGCTTTTGATTTTACTATGGAGGTACAATATTACCTTGTTCCTTCCTTCTTTCATCGTCTGCATTCTTACCTGAACCACGAGTGTTTATAGATGTTATCTGCTTTACGTAATTTTGCAGTGCTCGTTTATGGGATGCCATTAATTTCTCTGTGTGATCTACTAAACCAAACTAAGTGATTGTGAATTATATATTTTTTGTGTATCTCCTTTTTATTTGTTATTTTTATCGGATTTGTCAGCGTCTGCACTCAAGTCAGCTGAGAAACCTCCCTTACACAATGTTCCAGCGAGGATCCGGTAAAGTATTGTGAATGAATGAAATAGGGGATTTGAAACAAATTCATAATTTTTGCCAGATTTAATAGTAGTTGTGGATATCAGGACTTGAACAATTATCACTAATAATATCTTGAGCTATAACTATGTCCACTAATCAATGTTTAACAATTAAATTTTGAGCAGTAAGCACAATTGAGAAATTGAAGCTTAAGGCTTGTCCACTTATTAGCAAGCCTATAAGCGCGTGTCACCAGTTTTTAGATATTTGCAGCAAAAATTTCCGGCAAATGTTCTGTACAGTTTCGTACCGCACACGCTTAAAAGGCAATGCTAGAAAATAATACGTAAAACGCGCATGCTTAACGCCGCAAGCCTACAGCGACAGATATATCAAAACTATAGTGCATTCTTACAACTACTCGTAAGTCTACATGCATTGTGTACTGATTGACTTTCATTGCAGTAGTTGCTACGCTAGAGAAGTCAGAAATTTAAAAATAATTGACGAAATTAGTAACTTGTAAACCTTATCAGCGATTATCGAGCAATTAGTGCGAGTCACAGGACGGTGAACGTCCGGGGCGGGCACCAAGCGAAGGGATCGCATGGATTTCCAGGAGAGATTTGCCTCATATGCGGTCTGAGGCGCGTTCCTTCATAGCAGCAGCGTCATGATGTTGGCAAATGGGTCCACATTGAATCAGAACCATTGAGGAGATCATTGGATAGAGCCCACGGTGCGGACGTCATTTGTGTGAAGCTATGGCAAGGGCGACAAATACTTGCATTCCAGGACTACCATTAGTTAAGCACACGCTTCTCCAATCGGGTAAGAATGAACAAATGAGACAACTAGTGATGCTATGCTACGACAAGCAGCCAAAACCACACGCGGCAGCTTTCGACCACGCGCACAATATATAAGCCTGTCTGTTGGCAGTATAAAAAAAGTTGTCGCAGTTTCACCTTAAAGGCGAAGCATCAATTGCGATAGCAAATTTGTAGAGAGCTATACGGAGTAATGATAGTAGCTTTATCAGCTGTATAAACTTGGACATGCAGCAGCACCGGCAACACGCAGAACTGTTGTCGACGCCGTCTGCGTTTTGCCCGCGTTCGCACAAAATGCGTGCGGCGTTGGTGACTGTTGCCGGAGTCTCTGATATAAAAAATGTCACAGTTTCGCCCTAAGGGCGAAGCAATGAATGCGATAGCAACACAGCAATGTCATACGAAGTAAGGTGAGCGGCTTTGGTAGCAATATGAATTGTAGTAAACATGAGCTGATGAAGTAAGCAGGTGTGCTGCGGCGTAAGTAGACCGACATGAAGAGAGACTCGATGACCACGAGCAGGCGCGTGTGAAACGGTGGTGTTGATGAGAAGCGCTTCCCGTGGGCAGCGCGTGCGAAGGGACACACCTGTAGCGCTGCACTGCCGATCCGGGCAGCATTGCATGTGTAGCGTGCGTTGGAAAATGTGGCCCGACTATTACTAACTGAATGAACAAGCGTGGTGTGAGCGCGCACAAACACGAAGAGATCACACTGAATGACAGCAGACAACGACTGTCAAAACGCTGGCAGCAAGCATACGCCGCAGCGGGCGAAGGTACGTGCGGTCTATCGCTTCAACGGAAACTGAGCGGCGAATGCACGGCGCAGAAAGGTCAGAGCCGTGTGGAGATAAGAGACGGTGCGAGCGACCGACGAGCGCGGTTGTTGGCAGAGAAGTGCCCCCCCTTGCTCCCTCCGGCGCTGGCTTCCTGCTTCTTTGCTTGCGCGTGGGAGATTGAGTGCGTTCGCTCTCCGTGATAGCGCGCGTCCCCGCACGCTTCCGCTCGGGCATACGGCGCGCGGCGAAGATTTTATCTATAGGGAACCTCACGGCGACGACGACGGCGACGACGACGGAACGGAGGAAAGAGACGCCTACTTCTGCAGCCCTTAAGGGAGCACAGCGCAGAACGCGCGTTTGTTCTCCGCCGTGCGTTCACTCCCCGTGAAAGCGCGCGTCCCTCGCGCCCTTTCACTCGCACATACAGCGTTCGGCGCGCGGCGACGATTTCATCTCCATTGACGTCATACGGAACCTCACGGCGACGGCGACGCCGACGGCAGAAATCTGCTTTGGAGTGTCCATATAATTGCTATCGCAATAAAATGTCAGTAACATATCTTGAGTTTCCCCTTAAGTTATTGACGTGTAAAGTTAGGCTTCTACGACGGCCTCGTCAGATGTCCGCAATGCAGTCTTCGCCCCAAACGAACGTTGTGCAGCACAGTTTGTAACGCAAGACCTTGGCAGCGTTGAGGAGGTGTAGGTTATGAAAAGTTGTTGTTTTTTTTAGGGAGGAGGTAAAAGAAGCAACTGTCAACAAATGCAAAAGTCAAGGCTACAAAACGTCACACAAAAATCTCCTGATTAATTGACGAAGGTCTTCATACACTATGACTTTTTGTCGCACACAGCCAGCGGTTTCTGCAGAAAGTCAATCAGGTAAACTAGTCGTTGTGCTCAGTAGTGAGAGTACGTACATGAGACGTTGTGTATTTTAGAGCAATTGGACTCGCTTTGCCATCACACGTTCGCTAGCAAAACCAAGCAAATGTGGTGTGCAGCATCTGCTAGAAATTTGTTCGAAAAGGCTTTTTTTTTTTTTATGCGTAAGCATTCTTAGGTTGGTGGCTCACCCAGGAAATCTGTCCGTCGGTCTGTCCATCACGCGCAACATAATGCTCTCCATAAAAGAAAAAAAATAAGAAAAAAGGAATACATTTGAAAGGGAAAATTCGAAGAAAAACCGATGGCGGCGATGAGTTTCGAACCTGCTCTCACGCTCAGAAGCCGAGTGTCTCACCAAATGCGTTAAAGACCAACCCTCGTAGGATGTGAATATATCTGAACCATATGAATTGTTGTATACCGCGTTGTCTGTGTTGTCGAGCAACACATATAAGCACTCAATGAGTTGATAAGAATGGTAAGGAGTGATGAGGAGTTATATCGGTCAGATCGCGATTGATAATGGTTCGTCGCGGAGGGACAAGGTGCTAAAGAGCGATAAGGGTTTATAATAGTGGGAGCAGTCTGATAAGGTTGATAAGGACCGATAAGGGTTGATAAGAGTCGGATCACGTCCGATAAGGTTGGTAAGCACAGATAAGGGTTGACAGGGGTTGGATCATGTCCGATAAGGTTGATAAGAACAGATAAGAGTTGACAAGAGTCGGAGCGATTTCGATAAGGTTGATAACGACCGATAAGGGTTGAAAGGGTCAGATCGAGTCCTATAAGGTGGATAATGACCGATAAGGGTCGATAATGGTTGGATCGAGTCCAATAAGGTTGATAACGATCGATAAGGGTTGATAAGAGTTTATAATGATCGGATCAAGAGCCAAACAGATTACAAGGCCAATAAAGCATACATTTTATGAACCGTCTACTGCTTCATCAATCGCGGTAATCAACATACGTCGCGCCGTAGGCATGGAGATGAGCATGTGGCACAGTACTAAGACAACTACAGCGGAGTTTCTGCATAATTTTTCCATATTGCCCCCTCTGCTATAGTTATACTTCCCGACAGGGAACGTTCTGCGAAAGGCCTTCCAGTCCTTTCTATTTCGTTAATTTTTAATTGAAGAAAATTGAAGGGATAACTCAGTGACCTGGTTATAGAACTTCGAAATGTTTTTAGTTAATTGATATGCTGTATATAAGTAATTTTTTTCTGCTTTAGTGGGATTCACATTTACTTCTAGGAGTCCTCAGTACATTTTATTTATTTATTTATTTATTTATTTATTTATTTATTTATTTATTTATTTATTTATTTATTTATTTATTTATTTATTTATTTATAGCATATACACGTTGATGTTACTACTTAAGAAGTTGTGTTTCCTAAGAAGGAAATTAAACAAAGCTCCAGCAAAGTTAAAGTTACTAGCGTACAATACTTACATAAGGTAGAAATTAGAATATGCTTCCGCAATTTGGGATCCCGAAACTAAGCAGGATATATATAAACTTGAGATGTTGCAAAGAAAGGCAATCAGATTCATTTTTGGTAAATATAAAAGGTGTGACTCCCCTACTAAACTTATGCAAGAACACGGGATTACAACATTACAGGTGCGTCGAAAATATACTCGGATAGTGTTTTTGCATAACATGTTGAAAGGTAAATTTGACATGTCCATACCTTCATATGTAAAACCCTTAGACACCAGAAAGACTCGACACAATCATGACCAATGCACTGAAACCGATATTTGCTAAAACCAATGCATATAAACACAGTTTCTTTCCCCAGACAATTTCTGACTGAAACGCTCTTCCTAAAACCATTTTTGAGGAGGCTGATTTTCAAACGGCACTGTAAAAATTGTTGTTTTAGTTTTCTTTTTGCTTGTTACCAAGTACGTATTATATGTATAGTGATGTAACCCTGTTTGATTGCTAATGGCGTTATTCATTTGTAATCCCGATTTATACTAATTATGTTTTGATTTCCCACTCCTGCTTGAGCCTGTCATGGCCAGCAGTATTGTGAAATAAATAAATAAATAAATAAATAAATAAATAAATAAATAAATAAATAAATAAATAAATAAATAAATAAATAAATAAATGTTTTCGTGGGATAACTGCTTTTCGTGTTTCCCGTAAAGGGAGTGCGAGTATAGGTAGACACTAGACACACACGTCGCTCTACTATACCCGGGGGTTCCGGAAGTATATCTGATGTGTGGTGGCGACGTATGGGGGCTCATGTCGCATCGTGTAGTTCACCTCTCTCTTTCTCTCTCTCTCTCTCTCTCTCTCTCTCTCTCTATATATATATATATATATATATAGAGAGAGAGAGAGAGAGAGAAAGAGAGAGAGGTGAACTATATATATATATATATATATATATATATATATATATATATATAACTGCAAGCAGTCGGGCATCGCTATACCCCGCTTGTTCGAAGTACTTCCGGAAAGCAGTGTTTTCAATACTAACGAAGTGTAAAGAACGTGTCTTTATTCAGCATACTAAGAGACGTCTCAATAACACCAGTGAAGCTACGGGGAGACCAAAGCTGGAACCCGGGCTGCCCGGAGAATAGACACTCCCTATCTAGTTCGCTCACAGGCAGTCGGAACAGCTTTGAGTGTGGGGGCATGCCCCCAATGGTTTAGAACCTGTGAGGGCGACTGCCCCCCCCCCCCCCCCCCCCCGACCAAACACTCTCAATTTCTACACCTACCCGGCCACAGTTAAGCCTAGCTGCTTAACTATCTACCTGCGCAATACCACGTGATATTAAACACTGCACAAAATAACCACCTGTGCTGAATGTACATGCTCTTGAAGATAACGCGCTGACGAAAAGTGTACACCGGGTGTTTCACGTAACTAGCAGCAATCTTTATAAATAATTAACGTTAGACAAATGAGACCAACGTACGGTATATTGTTCGCCGTCGTTTTGAGAAACTCAGACTATTTTTTGAAGTGAGATTTGTTAGCTCATTCGTTAGGTTAATTATGGAATTTTTTGTAATATTCACCAGAGTGGCAGTTTGGGCAAGTTGGTACTCCATAAAGATGAAACGCGAACTGGACACAGACATAAAAAGGCACATACGTACACATGTACGCACGAACGCCGTGGCCGCTCGCTTTTTCTTATTTTGCGACATCCATGCGCGCTTATTTCTAAACACGATTGAAAGTGCTTCCAGCCAGACGCACAAGAGCATCGGGACGTCATTAATGCCTAGCATTCTTTGGCTAGGTGAGCGGGGTCATTTTCCGCTCCGTTCCCTTCATCTTTCCCTTTCGTGTTCCAAAAGCCCGTAGCGCCATCTAAGCTCGAAGAGGTGAATTTCGGAGAATACACAATGGATGGATGCTATGAGCGTCATCTTTGAAACGGAGCGGTGGGTTGCGCCACCAAGTTCTTGTTATTATTTTGCCTAATGTCCTACCTATATTGAAAAGAATACACTAGGGATACTCAGTCCCAAACTTTCTGAAGCACTATTGGAAACTTTGTTGTTGTACGCCTCCGTTTTGCACATCCACTCAGCCCATAGGGTTTCATACATTAATTACTAGAGAGAACTGTGGCGCTAGCAAGCGGGGCCGTTCAGCCAGCATGGGGATGATGGTTAGTACATGGATTTGCCTAAACTTCGTCCTTCTGGCTTTTAAATGGCTTCGTGACTTTGTATACTCATCATTTTCAACCAAGTACTGTGTTATAACCAATTCAATGAACATTATTAATATTATCCGAAGGCAGGATTCGAACGCAGGAACTCTAGCACAGAAGTCCGATACTGAGTCCACTACGCCACGGACGCATGCAGCAAGAGGCATAGACCACCCTTATGCATTCTAGTTGACATTAAGCGGAAGAAAGTGGAGCTGGGCAGGCCATGTAATGCGTGGGATGGATAACCGGTGGATCATTAGGGTTACGGAATGGATACCAAGAGAAGGGAAGCGCAGTCGAGGTCGGCAGAAAACCAGATGGGACGATGGGAAGTTAGGAAATTTGCAGGCGCAAGTTGGAATACGCTAGCGCAAGACAGGGGTAATTGCATGGAGATCGCAGGGAGAGGGCTTCGTCCTGCAGTGGACATAAAATATAGGCTGATGATGATGATGATGATGATGATGATGATGATGATGATGATGATGATGATGATGATGATGCATTTCTCGCGGGCAAGCCAGCGCGCTGAGACGCTTCGCGCCATTTAACAGCGGAGCTGTTTAAGCCGGCCGTAAGTCCGTGATGCGTCGGACAAAAAGTGGGCCGATCCTGGCGGTAGTGAAGAAAGGGTCCAAGCGCAATGGCACACACCCCTGTGAACTAGCGAGGCTGAGCCTGGATAAGTCTATAGCTAAGCATGGTTGGAACTACTTAAGCTTAGTCAGTCGTCGATAGCCAATCGATAGCCAATCAATAGCTAATCGATAAATAATCAATAAATTAATAAAAATGCTGGGGATGACTTGGTAGTGCTTATGTTTAGCCAAAAAGCCGCGATTAGCTAGGTGCCCATCAGCTCCACTGTCTCTTTAGCATTGCGCCTTCAGCGCAAGATGCGCAAATTTTTTTTTTTTCGATTTGGGCGCCTCGACAGGCTGAACCGTTGCAATTAGTTGCGATTATGCTTGTTCGTAGAGTCTTGTGCAGTTAGAAAAGTATAGGTTGCTTTGAAATTTAGGGCTAGTGAAGGCGGACAAAGCCTATAATAAACAAAGCCATAAGAACGTCTGAAGCCACAAGCCCGAAGATCCGACAAATTCATGTACAAACCATCATCCCCATTGTGGTTGAACGATCGCAGCGCCAGAGATTCCTCTAGTAATTATTGTAGGGAACTCTATGCCAAAGCCCACACCATTGTTAAAAGTTTCTCTACACGCGACCGGTGCACTCGACATCGGGGGACAAAACGCAGCTCTTACGGAGGTGCAGTTAGAACGCAGGCGAGATCTTGCACTGGCAAGGTACGCACGGAAAACGGAATCATCGAGAGAATTGCGTCTGCAACAACAGAGAGAAGCTTCTGAAGAGGACGCGTTGGAATCCAGGCGAGCGCATCGGCGGGCCAATCATGCGAGAAAAAGAGCACTGCAACAACAGGGACCCCTTACATGAAGGAGAGGGGATCGTCTAGTGTGCACGCGTGGTATCCTTTGGAGTTGCGTGTCTGTTAAAGTACGGCGGTCTTGCTTTCAAGAGTACAGTATAAGCTTCATAAGTAATTTCGCCTTTTTACAGCGAAGCTGTTAAGGGCGCAGTCTTCGATGGGCGCATCCGAATGTAGAACAAATTACTCCATCTCCCGCTAAAGGGAACCATGTGTGGATGCGAAGCAGCGGGGAGATGGTTAGCTTGAGCGGGAGATGGTTTCGCGGCAGCGGCCCGAGCGCTCCTCGCGGCGCTGCACAGGAGAGAGAATGAGGCGCGCGTGCTCCGCCATTTTCATACCGCGGAACTACCGTGGCGCCCCAGCGGAGTATGTAGCTGTCGCACCACCTGTCGTGCGCCCCTCCGGATTCCTAAGGAGAGAAAGGGGGGAGCGTAGGAGAGGAGACAGAGGGGAGGGGACGCGCATGCGCTGTGGGGGTGTGGCACGCGGGCGCCGCTCCGTAGAGTAGAGGATTCCTAGAGGAGAGAAAGGGGGAGCGTAGGAGAGTAGAGAGAGGGGGAAGGGACGCGCATGTGCTGTGGGGGTGTGGGACGCCGCGGGACGCAGGACGGACAAAGCCCCCACCATAGGCTGCTTCGCATCTAAAACTCGCATTGGCCGTATGCTGTATGTGCGAGTGAAAGCGCGCGAGGGACGCGCGCTTTCACGGGGAGCGACCGCACGGCGGAGAGCAAACGCCACTTCTTCCGTCGCGCGAAAGGCCGTGGTGGGACGGGAGGGAGGGAGGGAGGGAGGGGAGGCGACGTTTAGCTGCGGCACCAAATGCGTATCTTGCGACCGGGCGCAAGGGAACTGGCGACTCAATCTCCCACGCGAAAGGACAGAGGGAAGGCAGCGCGGGAGGGAGGGGCTGCAGCTTCTGCTCTACGAGCAACTTGTACTTTGCGTTGCGCCGGGCGGTCGCGCGCACCGTATCTTGAAAGCGATCTGCAACACGGCTCCTACCTTTGTATGCGCTGTGCTTTCGCCGCTCATGCAGTTTCCGTTAAGAGATATAGCGCATGAACCTTCGCTCGCTGCTGCTGGCGCGCTTGCTCACGCCAGCGTTTTGACAGTGGTTGTGTGCGGTCACACAAACAACGCTCAGAACTGTTGTCGACGGCGGCGGCGTTTTGCCCGCGTTCGCACCGAACGCGCGCGGTGTTGGTGACCTCTTTATGAAGAACGTGCCAACTTTTGCCGTACACCCTATATCGGTGTACCGTAGCGACCATATGGCCGTGGTCCCTGTGGTCACTAAATAAATGAAAACCACCGGATCATATATATTTCTCATTCTTTAATAGTTCAAATAACCAATTACACCATCACATCTTAATAGTCATAATTGGAAATGCATAATTCCCACCATAGGACAGCTTCGCTGGTCTTCCCTCTCCATCCCTGTGGAAGGGCTGACAGTATTTTTTAATAAGTAATGATTTCAAAAAATGCTACGCGCTTATATGACAATTTCCTAGTGGGGAGTTTCGGCCTTAAGTTTTTCATACTTCGCGGGCTTTTTCAGAGCCCAGAAGAAAAAGGAGAAAGAACCATGCAAAAGATAACGGGAAGAAACAACTTCATTTGGTGTTTCTGAGCCCGCTCTACAGCTCTTCAGAGACGACTTATGCCCTAAAAGAGATACCTGAATTTTTGCACAATTAAGCTAATTATTTAGCTGGTAATCACACTTCAAAAAATATTCTTTTTAACAACTAAAACCAATATACGCTAGTCTCATTCGTATAAGGTGTACCATTCTATTTTTAAATTTTGGTTTTAGTTATATGACACACTCGGTACATAGGGAAAGGTCCTCTTCCCGCGCCGGGAAAGTGCGGTACAAGACAATCGCAGAGGTACGTGTACATCCGTCCACACTTGTGCCTATAGAGCGCTGAATCAGTGCGCTGCGATGCAAAGAAATTGATATCTGCGTTGCAGGCCTGTTTGAGAGACAAAGCTTGTGACCAGCTGAAGCCACCGAAGGGCAATGCAGTACCTTGAACTAAGCAGCTGCTCTGTTACTACTCTTTCTTTGCTCTGGAGCCCCGTCCTCGAGTGCTCTAGACAGAAGTGTGAACGACTGTATTATCCAGTTCTTGCCTAGGATGATACGCGAAAAAGCGTTCGCACTCTGAGAGTGAGGAGCACTTAGTAATCTAGGGCCCCTTGCTACATCAGTCACTGCACCCTAAGGATATATGTCTTTATGGTGGGCATATAGTGTTTCTTGGCTGCACCTCGAAGCCCCATTCCTCATGTGAGGTATGCGGTGAGAAGCCTATCTTCCCTCGCGTTTCTCGGCTGCCTGCAGGCCAGGAATGTCGGCTAACGATGGGCCGCCTCCCTCATGGCGAAAGGCGGCGGGCCTAGCTGCGAGAGCCCCACTCTAACCGCGGTCTCTGGACGGATGCCACAATGCTCTGCACGGCACGCACAATGGTTCTCGTGGGATAGATGTTCGGCCCGCATCACGTTGACACCGGATGCGGAGGGACAACCTGAGCCTTCCCTTGGCCACGACCGGAAGCCTGCGTCTTTCTCAGCCAGCGGCTCACTGCGTCGCACAGTGCGGTCCGCGTACAGTCTGCAAGATGAACGCCGTCTGGTTTTTCCTCCTGTGCTGGGCGCCATTCCGGCTACGTAAGCATCCTCCCTTAGTAATGACTACAAAACTACTTAGTTACAACATTCCAGTATGCTTATTAAGCTCTATATCTATAGCCAAGTAAAATTTTGCCGTGCACATGCATAAAGACGCTGAGAAATACTCTGGGTGTGGCGCAAGCGACATAGTGCCCGTGTAGTCCTAGCACATTCTCTTTTTGTGACTCAAAGCCAGAATTACAATTCAAGTGAAGAAACAAGTTCTAACGACTGCTTTCAATTTAGGCATGGTATACCGACGGTTAAATTCATTGTCTGCTGATTGATGCAACCCAAGCCTTTACGTTACGCATATGATTCCGGGTGCCAAGAATTTCATGGTTAGCGGCTGTCGAGTTCTGATACGATGTGCTGCAGAGGGGAAAATTAACAGCCGACATAGATTATTCCGCATTTAGATCGCTTGTGTTACCTGGAATATATAGAAGGTTTCATGTAACTTAACCAAACTAAACTTTGCAAAAAGTGGTACGTCGTGATGCCACCAAGGCCATATTGTTTCCTAGTTATTCGGTTACCGGAATACTTGCGCGCTTAGTTTGCGAAATCAAAATCAGATATGTAAATTTTGAAGTGTATATTCTTTCGGGCATACAGTTGTACTTGAAAATGTGGTAGCGTGCGTTCAGACACGATAATGCAGTTGTTTTCATAAAGTTATATCTTACGTGGTACTTTTTTCCGAGCTCCGAAGAACTCTCGCGAAATGCGAAATATTTGATATCACTGCTTATTTGTTCGCTTACCAGGGCCTCTATTTCCTAGCGATGCTTTCCGCTCGATTCTATGCCAATCTTATCATCCACCGCTCACGTCTAGCTGGTCCCGCCGATAACGCGGGCGGAGCGCCGCTGTGACCACTGACGAAGCGCGAAAAGCATGGCATTAGCATTGAAAAAGGCATCGCTACAAAATAGCAGCCCTGGGCCGGTATTTTGTAGGGCCGGTATTTTGTAGCGGTGCCTTTCCGATGCTAATGCCTTTTCGCACTTGGTCATTGGTCAGAGCGACGGTCCGTTCACGTTATCAACGGGATCAGCCGGCCGTGAGCGGTGGATGATAAGACTAGTATAGAATAAGGCATAAGGCATCGCTACAAAATACCGGCCCTGGATTACAGGCTTCTCAAGTGCGTTTTCAACAAAAGACACCTGCACGGTGGCGGAGACCACTGTGTTTTATTCGGCATTTCAGCGCCGACCTGTCGTTTATCATTTTCGATCGGTGTGCCATTCCATCTTTACAAGGTTGCTGACGTGGCTGTCTTACTCGGGTTGGCCTAGGCCGATCGCTTCCTTCTGGCGGGCATGTGGGCTTAGTTCTTTGGACACCCTATTGGGAGCGCTGCAATACGGGTGCGCATGAAGTCCCTCCTTTGATCAACGCCGTCCTTGGCCATCCTTTTATCCTTGCCATGCTTTGATCTATCTTTGCCATCCTTTGCCATCCTTTGATCCATCCTTTGATCAACGCCGCTTCTCTCTCTCTCCTGTATCTCTGATTGGACGATGATAGCGCGCGCTTTCACTTGCTTATATTTTGTTTTTTTCCGCCTCAGAGCCATGTTGAAAGTCACTCTGCGCAGCCGCAGTCTTCGGCGGCGGCGCGCGCCCGGCCTGAAAGCTTCAACGTGGACTTTCTAGGCGCGCCACCGTCTGCTTGCTTTCGCAAGCAAAAAGAAAAAAAAAATCAAGAGCTTTAGGAGAGGAGACGGCGAAGGAACGAGTAGATGGCGGTACTTTTACTATATAGGGACTTTAGGTGCGCAAGGGCGTGGTGACGTAATTTTTTCGTATATTGCGGATTTTCTTTAAAGCCATATAAAAACAACCATGCACGTAGATGATAACTTAATGAGACCAACTCTATTGGGTGTGCATGAAGACACTGTACGTTTTTAAATTAGACTTGTTCCGTCAAACGAACATTTAAACATTCGCATAATTAGTCTTAACTTTTATCTAACTAAGCGCGCTAAAGAATGTTGATGATGTCAACCAGTATTTTTTAGCCTGCATGTCCTGAATTTTAAAAAGAACGTGTAACGTTAATAGATGGACTAGAGCGTAAAATGGGCCCTGACACAAGCGCAAATTACATTTTGTTTACGCGAGGAAACTGGATATTTAGGAGATAGGTGTTTAGGCTCCTCATCAAATGCCTCCGGGATCTTGAGCTGGAGTGTGAATGGTGAACCGTGCTGTACGTGAGATAGCAGGGCAACCTGGATCGCGCGCAGTCTGTTGCGCCCCTGTTAAATTCGGCATCGCCATTACTCTTCCCTTTTGTCACGTACTTACGAGGTGCCTTTTGTTATCGGTTGTACTATGAGGGGCTTAAACCCTACTGCACTTGATAAGTGGCGCTCAGGTGGAGTAATCGCTGGTAACTTTTACAAGGCTAGGTCCCTACAGCAAGCAGCAACACTTCTCCTCCTCTTCCTTCAAGCACCTCAGTAGGACTGCGAAAGATATGCCGCTGGTCAGGTTCACCTACGATGTACGTTTCTTCAAAAAAGGTTTGGTTCTAGTTACGTGAAACCCTGCTTATCTTACTAAGGACCAGCTATGGTTATCGTGCTTTTACGTTGAGCGCACGCCCTCTCCAGTAGTTACCATTGTCGCTATGGCAATGGTAACTATACACCGTTGCCGTGACGGAAAAGCCGCAATGGTTCAATTCCAGACTGCTTCTTTTCGGCTTTCGTCGCAGCACCCACTACGTTATCATCAGAAACAGACAATTGGCGTTGCACACATTAATAACGTGTTAGGCCTGACGTTAAGAGACAGGAAGAGAGCGGTGTGGATCATAGTTCAAACGGGGATAGCCAATTTTCTAATTGACATGAAGAGAAAAAAATGGAGCTGGGCAGGCCATGTAATGCGTAGGATGGATAACCGGTGGACCATAAGAGTTACAGAATAAATACCAAGAGAATGGAAGCGCAGTCGAGGACGGCGTAAAACTAGGTGGAGTGATGAAGTTAGGAAATTTGCAGGTGGCAAGGTGTAACCAGCTAGCGCAAGACAGGGGCAATTGGAGATCGCAGGGAGAGGCCTTGTCCTGCAGTGGACATAAATATAGGCTGATGATGATGATGATGATGATGATGATGATGATGATGATGATGATGATGACATAAAAAACGAAAGAGGATCGAGCCACTGACGGATCCAGAGGGAAGGCCCTGGGCTCCCCCCCCCCCCCCCCCCAACGATAAATGCCGGCCCATAACGCTGGCAACATTGAGCGTGCAGTAGTCCCCCCCCCCCCCCCCGTCGATTCCCCCTCGCCCCTTCTCTACAGTGTATGTTTTGATGAGATACGTATCCAGAGCAACCCATGGCACTCGAGGCTGCTCTGGATACGCCAATCGATGGAGTGATGAAAATATCTGTATTTTGCCCGATCAACCTTTAGGAGTGAGCAGATATATTGTTACCGTTAAAAACCTGTTACATATATTTTCAAATCAGTTTCATAGCAAGAGCAATCCGTCCACGTCCATGCATTCGGTTTTCTCCGCGACCTTGGCTCTTAATTCTTAGGTCAGCAGATTTAATTATAAACAAATATTTGCGTATAAAAACTGGCAGGAAGTGGCAGTGGACGCGAACCAAGTCACTCAACCCCATTACATAAGATTTAAGGGAAAAAATTATCGATCTACATGTCTTGACAGCAGCTGTGATAAAGAAAAACACACTTGGCTATCGACACGAGCAGCAGCACAGCTAATTTAGATATATCCAACTACAGTGAGTCTACTGTAGTCATATATCGAACATATTTATGAAAGTGTACATGCCAAATGCGCAGTTATGAGAAAAAATTCGGCTACAACACGCATAAAGTTCTGATATTTGCGACATGTCAGATATAAGGTACCGTCAAGCTACCTTGCATACTAGCTTTTGTGGAAACAGCCCTCCGATCCAGCATCGACAAAGGCTACAATACACTCCTTGCGATGACGTAGGGAAGAAAATTAGCCAGTGAATTGCGGCGTGACCGCATCGCTCTCAATCTCCAGTTAAAGAACTTTAGCAACTGCAACTTCCCGGCCTGCTGTGACTGCGCGCCTGTCAAGTGCATGTGCTCCCACTGTTGAAAATTATACAAACACACAAACAAAGGAAATAGTTGGTTTATTCCGTACATGGAACTACTTTTAATCATGAAATGCTTCACTTTTTGTACACCATCAGCACACGTATATTATTCGCTGTCTTCAACACGCTGCCCACAGCGTCGATGTCCGCGGGGGACTGTGGTTATGCGGGAATAGACTAGACACCAGTTTTACGAGTCCTGCTATATTCACCGTTAGCATCGGGCTCGACGCTGCAGCGTCTAAGGAGAACTCGCAGACTCAACGACGACGATCCCGATCGTCGCTGCATACTGAGCCGGGCACCACCCTCCTCATCACCCCAAAGGTCGCTACTTGGGAAATGCGTTGTTCAGATTCCCTGGTCTCCGCTACCTCGTGACTCGCCCGTCTCATATCAGGACGCCTGAAATGAGGGCATTGTTGTCTCAGCTCTCAAACGCTGCATCTCACTCTCCAAACGAGACATAAAGCACGCATGTGTTGTTGCAACAGCTGAGCGATTAAAGCGTCAGTTATAAGCAGCAGTTCGGCAATGCAACCCTTTCTTTCTTTTTTTCCTAATTGATTTGAATCTATCTTCAAGAAATGGAGGATGCCAGGGTAAAATTTGATGTGATGCAGCTCAATGGGCCTCGGTCCCCCGTTACAAAGGCAGGATAGTGTAAAGCGTATAGAACAAACATTGGTAGTATAATACAGATCACAGAGCTGTCAAAGTCAAGATGAAATTAGTAATTTTACAGAGGTACATGGTTCCTAACCAAAGTGGGAGACGCCATGTATGATGCTTAATGAAGGATTTGACGAGAGAAATGAGCCCGAGATGGTGCCATGGTCTGCACGTCAAGACCCACTGTGCCACCATAGAGCTATATTTTATTTTATTCGTTCCTTTGGTGAACGGTTAACTTGTGCCGGCTTTCAAACAATTTTGTTAACCTCTCTTGGATGCACTACATCTCCATCTGGATTTAAAATTACTTTCATTGAATTGTGCAATCCCTTCCAAAGGTACTGGCAACGGGGAAAAGAAACAATTCATGCTAAAATGGAAGGTCGGTCACCCAATATACTTTCGGCAATTTCTTCCACAATATAGCCAAACCAAGCCAATTCATTTACCTTCCCGAATCTCATAATTCGCATACAGTGAATTTTGGGATGTGCTGAGCTCTCTTTCCCCCCCATCTTAAATTCTTTAAGCTTGAAGTGATCAACAGTGGTCGAACAAGAAATGCCTCCGGAGCCTACGTTTTGGCAAGGGGACTCTAGCCTCGGGCTTTCTCTTTTTCGCCCTCTGTTGATGGCTTATAGTTGGTAAGAGGTGTACTAGAAATAACTTTGCTAGAGGAGGTCGCACTAATTCGAGTTTTGTCTGCTTTCTTCTTTTTCAGAGGCTGCTGAGCCCACTGGAGGTTCGTCAATACCAGTGAATTTGTAGTATACAACGCATCTTATTTCGTCCTTTTCAGAGCTTTAGCACTGCGCCACGCGCTAGCACTGTGGGCGTGGCAGCTATGACAGCAAGTGCTCTCAGCACTAGCCTACCGGTCTTACCAAGCTAACTATGGCTCACGTGTAGTTCGTGTGCGGCAATGCTGTCTTGCCATCGCGCTCCTCGCATCATCAAAGAACGCTTTTGTTGTCTCCTACGACAAGCGTTCTCTCCTGCTCGCATTCCCTGTGAAGGTTTTTTCCGACGCTTGTGAGCAGTTAGTGAGACTAAGAAATACAGTACAGTAAAACCCATCTTTGCACTCCGGTCAAATGCGTAAGTAACCATAAATGCCGACTGGGTTCAAAGCAGTTAATGAGAAGAGACAAAAACATGCGGCGCGTGCGTCTTCCTTTTTCATGTCTAATGATGACAGCTCGGTACTTACCAATCAAGCAACGCATTTGACCGCACGTATATTAAAATTGTAGGCGTACCGCTCCATTAAAATTAGCCACTGAGGTTCACATTCTACGGTTTATTATTATTTATTGCATTAGTGGTTTAAGTGTAAATAAACATATACGTATAATTAGCATTCGATACACCCGGCATAACGAACATTGTGAGAGAAAGAGAGGATAATACATTTAGTATAAGACGAAAAGCTGAGAGATCGGTTAGAACCAGTGTCCTAACCAATCTCGAAGAATCGAAGATAGAGTTCTCGAAGATCAAGGACGCTGTGAAATCGTTAGGTGAATATACAGCGGTTCTATAAGACTCAAAAATGCGCAACAACGTATTGCATGCCTGTGTGAGGTCCCGAGGTCACGAGTGCGGCATTTCCTAACTAAAAACAGTTTACGGAGAAGTCACATTAAGTAAAGCTATTGTGCTTAAGCGAATGCGTTTGCGAAATATTGCGCTTCGCCCGTCCACGTCGTTCTTCCCTTCTTCGTCATCTTTTTGCCAGTGTAAAACTCAGCGTAACGCAATCATGTACGGAGAAGTCGCCGATTTAAAGCACGTATGGTATTTGTAAGGAACTTACACGCAAGAGTCGCCCGCTCATTGGTCGGCGTGTCGCGTACGAGAAAATGGACCCTGCATGGAAGAATTGGACTTTGGAAAATGTGAAGGCCGATCTTCTTTATAATTTTTCAGCAATTCCGCTCGTCAAAACACTGGTATTTATCTGTCTTACGACTCTTCACTATTTTATTGCAGTCTGCTAGTGTTGTATAAATAGTAATTTCTAAGTGCATTTAGAACATTTCTTTAGAAATGTTGCGGACTCCACGCAGTATCTCTTCTTCTCGAAACAGCTGAACACATCGACAACGCCCTGCAGAAAGGTATAGGTACGTTTTATCCCAATATTTCTTGATCGACGAGAGAATCTCTGGTTTTTATGAATAACAATTCACCTTCGTCTAGTTAAATAAAAGAGAAGATGGCTCACTGATGCTTATTCATCCAGGTGAAACTTGCCCTGCCATCAATGCAAAATAGTATTTCAAAATGACAGAAAGGTGAACGACTTGTAATGTATTCATAGACACTTTAGGTAGCGCGACAAGACAAGGAGAAAGAAGGAGCGACCTGACAACGGCTTGTCCTGTTAGTTCCTTGCTTCTTTGTCCTTGTCTTGTCTTTTATTTTATACATATTGATTTTTTACTTATCATATGGGTCTTGATATTCAAGGGTTACGCTGAATGGTTGTTTTCTTTTTCAATATATTGTTCCGTGCCTTTGGGTGCTAAGACCAAAGAGGCCAATAGCCACAATCGAGGATCATAAGACATATATAAATGAAGATCTGGGGCCGAATTCACAAACCTTTTCGTTCGTAAGTGCTGCTTGCCATGCCAAACACCACGATTGGTCGACACTTGCTTCTACGAACAATTTTAGCGTAAGAACGTTTTTGTGAATTCGTTCCCTGGCTCGTGAATATATTATACACACCAAAAGTTTTCTCTTGTCACACATCGCTGGGCCATCTACAGTGAAGTAACGAGACTAAGAAGTATCGTTGCCTCACTGCTTTATTTATCTACTTCGATTTACCTGCCAAACATTGCGTAGAGCTGTAACAAAAGAGCAGGGACCGGATTCACAAAAACGTTCTTGCTAAACTGTTCGTAGAAGCAGGTGTCAGCCAATCGTGGTGTTGGACATATCATTAGCGAAGGCGGCTGACCAGTGGAAAGCAGCACTTACGAATTAAAAGCTTTGTGAATTCGGCCCCAGAATTTGTTTTTCCCGCAGAAAGTTCGACCGTCGACCACTTTTTTTTTTTTCACAGTAATATGCTTGTTGCAAAACAGAGTAACGGCCCAGTGAGCGCAGCGCGATATACATACGGCTTTCTTCGCGCAGATGTGTACGTGCGAAACCCGAAGGATTCGAACTTCTACATGGATCGCATCCTGCTGACGGACATGATAGCGCAAGTGCGCTTCCTGGACCTGGACCCGTTCCATCTGCCACCTTTCGAGACTGACTTCAAGGACAGCATCCTGGGAATCCCCGTCCGCGGTCACGCCAAGTTCGTGAACGGCACTCTGCGCGGCCTGTCGCGCGTCAACCGCTTCGGCGACTGCACGGCCCCCGGCTGGCTCAACGGCAACATCACAGTCACCTGCAACCTGCTGATCGACGACCTGGACATCGTGTACGACGCGCGCGTCAAGTACGGCATGGTGCCCGAGCTGCGCGTGCACGTCGAGTCTCGCGTGGGCACGTGCTACGCGCACATGGAGGCCACTGCGGCGCCGGGCAAGCCGGCCGTGCTGCGCTCCTTCCAGATCACCGGTCTCGGCGACCTCGACACCAAGTGGTCGGGCCTAGGACCGCTGAACCCATGCTTGCGCAGCATCAACGACGGCTACCGCGCCAACATCGCCGGCGTCGTCTACAGCACCTTCTACAGCAGCTACAAGGTGGCACTGGACCGGTCGCTGTCGCACGAGCCCATTCCCAAACCTTGAAGCAGCAACCGATCTCTAAACGCAGCGAGTGTGCCGCGCGTGTAGTCTACAATACCGCACTGTAACGCGGTGACGCCTCCGTCACTTTGCTTTATCTTCGCGTCGTTAAAGCGGAGACATTACCCGTGGAAACTGCAGTAATATGAGGACTGCGCTGCTACACCTGCATGTGCGTACATTAAATATGTTGCTTGGTTTGGGTTATCCATAAAGTTTTCTGTACTTCGTTTAAATATATACACATGTATAACTGACACGTTTTTGTGCATTGTTGACTGCTCTGATCAACATAAACAACAAAAACCGTTGTTACCTTCGAGCACAGGCTTCAAAGGAATGTATCTGTCAAAGAAGTATGTTACTCAGATGGTGCACTGCTTAGCGACGGCGAGAAGGTGAAGCTGCATACTTAGATCTGCAGGATTTTCACGTTTTACAGACCAACGACGGCACGTGCAGCTTCGTACTGTAAAAGAACAGGGTTTTGTTGAAAAGCACACAATAGCCTCTCCTCACCGGTGTGAGGAAAGGCTATTTTTTGCTCCAATATGTGTCACGATGCGTTTTCAGTGGAGTCCCACAAACACTGGGCGATTAAGAAGGGAATTTGAGAATGCTTCTCTATAGGAGTGTGCGAATGCCGATTTTTGAAGTCGAATACGAATCGAATTTCGAAGCTACTTTTTATATAACATCGAATATAAGTTTTAATTATTCGATGTTTAATATAAAGTTCGTTAATTAAATTTGGCTTACGAACACCGAACTTAGCTGCCCTGGTCCGTCAAACAGGACTACGCATGCTATACATTCTTGTTTGGGCGTGTGGTTCAGAACGCGAAAAAAGGAGACAGATGAGAGACAGTTGGTGTTTCACCTGTCTTTCTGCTGTCCCCCCCCCCCCCCCCTTTTTTTTTTTTCATGTTCTAAACCACGCGCCAAGACAAATATGTACAGCAAGCCTAAGCACCAACTTGCCCCCAAAAAAAGTTTTTGGCAGGACTACGCCTTTTTTTTTATTTCGTTTCAAAGTGAACGCGTGTGTTAAAACGGATCCTACAGTGTGATTACATTCAGATATGCCAGAGCATAGCTTAAGTCACTAAATTAAGCTATGCGCGTTGGCACATTTCAGAGCCCGAGAGTTGCTTTGGGACGCCAACCCCCATAGTTTCTAAAGCTATGCTCACCAAGCATTAGTAAAGTTTAGTGTTTAAGCAGAGTGCGATCTAAATCAGTACTCCTAATAAGAGCATTATAACTATATAATGAACAAAGGTGGGAAACCATCAAGCGATACCTTGATCTTATATTAAAGTGTTATTAACATTTTCAATGAAAACTTCATTTAATTTCAAATGCAGAATTGATCAGTTCACCAGTATGCATGAAACTCAAGCGAAAGGGACACAGAAACTGCATGTTTTTCTTACTATTTCCTGTAAGTCATCAAGGCGTCCACGAGCGAAAACAACAATAAATTTATAAGCGCGTAATTTTATACGTTTTCACTCGTCTATTACAGTGGAACGTACAAGTACGACAAGTACAGTCGTATCAAGTACGACACCATTTGAAAAGGTCGCACTGACGACGATTTTGTTTGCTTCTGTGATTGGCTGGCGGAGTAACACAACCCCGCGCGGTCCGTGTGCCTTTGTTGCCAACTGCTGTTTTTTAAAGTTGTATTCTACTATAGAAGCAAAACTGCATAGTGAGGGACGGTAGGAGACAAGCATGCTGTCTAGGACGCTCAGCAGAGGCCTCCGCCTTTGACGCAGCCTCTCGAGCAGTTCTCTCCAGCCCGTTAACCTCCGTCACGCATTGCTCAAGCACCTGCGGTTCACATGCGACCTGGCTTTCGACGGTGCTCGGTTAGGGCCGGAGAAAGGCCGCCGAGGGTCTATTTTTATGATGTAGGGGAAAGAGGCATCGAGCCTTTCATAAGCACCTGCAGCGCTGGGGACGCGAAACCGGGCGCCTCTCTATGAATACGGCGCTTATCTGTCACCGAGGTTATTGCTATAGTGTCTACAAGTAAGTGCGCCTGACGTCGGCGGGCGCACACTAGCGCCATCGTTTCGGCGCCTACAATAATTTTCGCGTATAGCTTTAAGAAGCGCTCAACTCAAAGAGTTTGAGGCATATAAGGGTCAGATCTAACAACCGCATTAGAGAACGCAAAGATTTGACTTTGATATGGCTCCGTGTTAATTCGCCCAATCATAGTCAGTTGTCCGTTGAGATAAGCTTAAGTCCTGTTTCACATACACACATAATCAGGGCCTGAATTCACAAAGCTTTTCGATCGTAAGCGCTCCTTGCCCTTGGTCGGATGCCCTCGCTAATGTTATGTCCTCCAGCATCAGGATTGGCTAAAATTTTGTCTTACTAACGATTCTAGCGCAAAGCTTTTTGTGAATACCGGTCTAGAACACGTTTCTTTCTTTTTTCTGGGGGGGGGGGCATTTAACCCTGTTTGGACCTCGTGGCACTGGATAAACTGATTTAGGAACGAGGTGAAACCACCGTCCTCGGCGCCAACAATCTAGGTCCAAGTCATTGAGGAGATTAGATGATCGTCCACTGAGTTTATGGATAATACTGGAACACAGTCCCAACCGATCATCGGCTCAGAAGGCAGTGAAGGCACTTTGGTGCTTTCTGAGAACGACTGGCTTGTGCGAGCGCCTTTGACTGCGTAGTGCCTGCCCGTGCACGTGCTTACATGCATTGCATTTCTTTCTCTCTCTCTCCCTTCTTTCTATTCCCTTTTTTCCCTTCCCCAGCGCAGGGTAGCCAACTGGTCTCTTGGCTGGTTAACATCCCTGCCTTCTTTTTATCTCTCTCACACTGCGCCAGCGCGTCTGACGCACTTGCGGATTCAGAGCTGGGGCCCCGGTGGAGCTGTCCACCCTCCATGACATGCCGGCACTTCAACGCTTTCTAAATCGAGAGCCGTACTGTTGTAGGGATAACAACAGCAAAGAACATGCTCGATGATTTGCTCACTCCCGCATTGATCACAGGCAGCGCTACCGGTCATTCCAATGCGGCAAGCAAAATAGATCTCAAAATCTACAACAAACCACAGTAGGCAAAGAACAGTTAGCTGATTCTTATGGGAAGTCTGGCCACAGGTATGACCGGCTACCCCGAATAATAGGCAGAAAAAACAACAAAGACAAAAAAAGCTACTCAGTTCGGGATAGACCCGATGGGAAAGTCGGAGAGAGGGGTCCATGCGATGCCATACCGGTGTGCGGTAAACTCGGCGTTAAAGTCCGCACACAGGCTCATTTTATCTCCAGAATATATTTTTCCTGCAATTTCCTGCGAGGGTCCTAGGCCCGTATTCACAAAAAGCGTTTGCGCTAGGATTGTTCGTAAGAGAAAACTCCAGCGAATCCTGATGCTGAACATATTATTAGCCAAGGCAGCCGACCAATGGTAATGAGCACTTATACGTACGAGAAGCTTTGTAAATTCGTGCTCTGAGCCCCTATTTACAAAAATGTTCTTACGATAGAATAACTGTTTGTAAGAGCAGAAGCCGACCATGCAACTGTGATGTCGTACATATCATTAGCGAATGCGGCCAGCCAACAGCAGTTATGAACAAAAAGCTCTGTGAATTCGGCCCCTTGACCCGTATATTCACAAAAAGTACTTACGCTAGAATTGAAAGGTAGAAATTGTCATCCACCCGACTGCACCACGAAGCTACAAAGGAAACCCATACGGGTTTCTCAGGAAAAAAGCCTCGCGGGTAAAGAAAAATTCGAACCTGCGACCAACACCTTACCGGGGTAGCCTCCTGGGGCGCTGTGCCAGGTGGCCCGAGTTTGGTAAAGTTCAGGATTTCCGCGAGCTCTGTCGACGCCCTCAGATGAATGAGGTAATGGCATCAATACATAAAATTCAACCCTCGGTGCGCCTCCAGATTCGTTGGCTTATCTAGATTCACTCTTATATTATCGTTACTTGGGCATTAACTCATGGGCGGCCGAAAAAGGAGTCACGTAGCCAAACCGTCGGTGGCCTTATTTCATTTGTTTATCCTTCCACCCAGTGCATGCATAACCTGTGCAAGTAAGTTATAGAAGAAATATTATCTTTTAACGTATTCGAAATAAAGGGTTGACGTGAGAATGCGCCACATCTGCACTTTTCGCATTCGACGGTGGATAGATAGATAATGTCCGAAAGAGGAGACACGCCCCTGACGCGCCTCAGAAAAAGCGTGGCAAGCGACTTGCTCCGACTGTGTAGTTAGACAGCGGTATAGTCACGGTATGGCGATATTGCGTTGATAACAATAAGCTGTGCTGGCGCGTTACATTATCCAGTTTTGTGTGTTTGAAACGAGGAAGCGGCGTGCGCAGGATGCACTCGTGTTGGCATAAGCGGTTTTATCTAGGACGTTTACTGTCCGCTGGGGCGCTATAACGTAAAGCTATTCCAATTCTGCAATCAGCCCTCCACGATTCCTCAAAAAATTTGCGCCCCCCTCCCAACTTAATTCGTCCGTCTGTCACGCGACGTCACGAAAACCGCGATAGCTCCCCATCTGATATGACGTTTACACACTCATTGAGACCCGCCGTGGTTGCTCAGTGGCTATGGTGTTGGGCTGCTGAGCACGAGGTCTCGGGATGGAATCCCGGCCATGGCGGCCGCATTTCGATGGGGGCGAAATGCGAAAACACCCGTGTACTTAGATTTAGGTGCACGTTAAAGAACCTCAGGTGGTCGAAATTTCCGGGGTCCCCCACTACGGCGTGCCTCATAATCAGATCGTGGTTTTGGCACGTAAAACCCCATAATTTACACACTGATTGAGCATGATTGAACTGAACAAAAGAAAAACAATTATTCCTGATTGACGCCTCCTTTCCTTTAGCCTTCTGCTATTGCTCAAATGTATTCGGGCTGCGCCCATGCAATTCACCTGTTTGTCACGCGACGTCGCAAAGCCGCGAGAACTCACCGCGTCAGAGTGACGTGCACGCGTTAAAGATGCATTAATATGCCGAACAAAACTTTTTTTTTTCTGAATAGCCAGAGCCTGCCCCGTTCTGAAAGGAATAGAAGATGGTTTCCCGCTGATTGCTCAGGCACTCGCTGTATACTCGCACCTGCAGGTGAGCATGGATTTATTTGCGTGTAATAAGACCTTTTGCGTGCCAGTAAAACGTTATCGAGCCCTTTCGGCACGTATGCGACATCGCTGTGCCAACTCTTCCTCGCTGAAGATCCGTTTTAGCGACATTCTTAAACTTCCGTCGCACGCCGCCGCGATTTTCAACCAGCCACTGCAAGCTAAGTAAGGGGAAGCGGACCAATCGGAGGCGCGGCACCACTCTCTTCATCCGGTTATCTATTTTTACTGCACTGTCTCCTCCCCATCGAAACCCTCTCCACTTGAGCGGGCTCCTCGCCTCTTGTCAGCCAGTTAGATAAGAAAAACCGCTCAGTGTAAACAATGTTATTCGTTTTAACGCCGTCCCCACCGATCTCAGAAGGCAGTGAAGACACTTTTGTGCTTTCTGAGAGGGTCTGGTTTCTACGAGCGCCTTTGACTCTGCAGTGCGGTCCGTGCACGACTCCATACCCCCACCCTCTCTCTCTCCCTTCTTTCTCTTCCCCTTCTCCCTCCCCCAGCGTAGGGCAGCCAACCGGACTCTTGACTTCTTAACATCCCTGCCTTCCTTATATCCCCGTCTCTCTCTCTCTTTGAAAGCGAACAATGGGGACCTATAAACGAGGAGAGCGTTTGATTGGGCTGTTCATACAACGCTGCGTGTCACCGCCCGATGCTTGCGTCAGTGGTTACGCAAATTTGACGTCAGGATAGATTGTAATAGTTTTACGTTATCGGGCCCTTGCTTTCGCGTGTTCCGCACTTTGTTCACTGACTGCCGCCGAGCAAACTCAGGCGAGCGAGAAACTCGGGGCATCCTGCATAGCACCCCTTGTTAGCTCCGATGGTAGAGTGACCACCCCGGTAAGGCGATGGTCTCGGGTTCCAACCCCGCGGACCAGGGCAAATATTTCTTCATCTGCGAAGCTTGCTTTCTGAGAAACCCGTATGTTTTCCCTTTGTAGCTTCGTGGTGCATTCGGGTGGATGACAATTTCTCCCTTTCATGAATTTTTCTCCACCTTGCGGGCATTCGCAGAACTGATTTTCCATATCCGTACGCTAGAACTATTCGTAAGAGAAAATTCAAGCCAATAGTGATGACGGGCATATGATTAGCGAAGGCTAATGGCAAACGACCCCCCCCCCCCCCCCCTTCTCTTGCCGACCTTGCAGTCGAGGTCGGCAGAAAACCAGATGGGATGATGAAGTTACGAAATTTGCAGGCGCAAGTTGGAATACGCTAGCGCAAGGCAGGGGTAATTGGAGATCATAGGGAGTGGCCTTCGTCCTGCAGTGGACATAAAATATAGGCTGCTGCTGATGATGATGAATGGCAAACGACACATAAGCATAAAAACTACGAATTCGGTCCCTGTTCACTGCGGTAGTGCTTAGACAAGCGCGACATTTCTTTTCTACTGGCAGCAGCGCTGCCCCGAACCATTTACTGCAGAGCATTGGCCCTTAACACGCACAGCCACACACAAGTGGCAGCGCGCACTCGATGGGACGCTCAGGGACGCTATAACGTAAAATGATTCCAAACTGTTTTGATTTCCAACTCCTGACGTCAAATTTACGTAACCACCAACGCAAGAATCGGGCGGTGACCCGCAGCGGTGTCTGAACAACCCAATCAAACACTCTCCTTGTTTATAGGAGGTCACCTTTGTTCACTTTCAAAACCAATAACATTGTCTACATTCAGTGATTTTTCTTACCTAAATGGCTGACAAGAGGCGAGGAGCACGCTCTAGTGGAGAGGGTTTTGGTGGGGCCGAGCCAGCACAGTGAAAATAGATAACCGCATGAAGAGGGTGGTGCGCCAGCTTCTCCGATTGGTCCGCTTCGCCTACTTAGCTTGCGGTGGCTGGTCGAAAATCGCGGCGGCGTGCAACGGAAGGATAAGAATGCCGCTAAAACGGATCCTCAGCAAGGAAGAGTTGGCAGAGCGATGTCGTATGCATGCCGAAAGGGCTCGATAACGTTTTACTGCCACGCAAAAAGGTTTATCATGCGCAAATAAATACATGCTCACCGGCAGGTGCTAGTAGCGAGGGCCTGAGGGATCGGCGGGCAGCCATCTTCTATTCCTTTCGGAATGGGGCAGTCTGTGGCTATTCAGAAAAAAATTCAGTTTTGTTCGGCATATTAATGCATTTTTTTTGCGTACACGTCACTTTGACGTGGGGATTTTTCGCGGTTTTGTGAGGTCGCGTGACAGACAGGCGAAGTGGACGTAGCCAGAAAACATTGGACCAATAGCAGATGGCTAATGGTGAAAAGGCGTCGAATAAGGAATGATTATTTTTCGTTTGTGCGGTTTAACCCTGCATAATCAGTGTGTACACGTTATATAAGATGAGGAGCTATCGCGGTTTACGTGACGTCGCGTGACAGACAGGCGAAGTTGGGAGTGGCCCGAAAATGTTTTGACCAATCGTGGAGGCTGACTGCAGAAATTGGAATCAAAACAGTTTGGAATAATTTTGCGTTATAGCGCCCCAGCTGTGGGCGGCTGACAGGGACGGTATAATATTTAAAAAAATTATTTCGATCGATTCTATTCCTTTTCAATCCACCACTCGCGGTCAGCCGATATCTGTGGTAACGTGGGCGGATTTCCGCCGGTCAGAAAACTGATGAAGAACGAACTGGAAGAGCATTGAAATAGAATCGCTACTCTATACCAGCCCAGTAGGCGCCATGAAAAAAGCTTGTTTCATCATTTTACATATCGCAGCGATCCATTCAATAAATTCCATGGGACGTGCGTATGTTACCCTGATAGCCTGCTTACCCATAATAGCCTGCTCGCTCAAAATATATTGCATTAAGGCATAGGTTTACGAATAAGTACATTTGGATATATTTACACTCACATAGCAGTATTCAATTTGTAAATTTACATGTTGTTTACAAACTATGTGGGCTACATACCGGGTGATCAGTTTTAGTTTTACAGAATTTTATAAATCGCATGTGGCAGATAGCATAATTCTTGTCCTTGAGCTGGATTATCCGAAGCACGAGAAATTGAAACAGATAATCCACTAATTAACAAACATTCACTAGTTAACTTTGTAATCAATTACATTGTAGCCGGAGAGCTTGCCAGATGTATCCTCTTGGAATTAATTTCCAGAATGACACCCGTTTCGAGATATTATTTCGCAAAGTGTGCGACGAAATACAGGGGCGTTCCATGCAGTTACTTTTGTGCTTAAATGCGTAAAAGAGCGTTTTGTTAAGAAGGTAAACGGAACAACAGTGCACTTTTACAGCGAGTTTGATGGCGCATATCTCAAAACTGGTGTCACTCTGGAAATTGATTCCAAGTGGATACGCGTTGTAAACTCACAGGCTACAATTCTTAAATTACAATAAGTGCCATAAAGTAATTAATTGGGAACCTGATTAATGATTTTTTAATTAGTTGAATATGTGTTTCTACTTCTCGTGCAAGTAACGTGAGCATCTCTAAATAATCGAAGACAAGGACTAGAATTGTGTTATCTGCAACAGGCGATTTTTAGGTATTCCGGAAACCTTTGAAATTATCATCCCCCATTAGTTTATACGGGACGTTTGAAGTTTGATTTTAAACCACAGCAGCTACGCCAATTGCATTCCTGAGGACATCTACGAAATTCATAAATGCGTATTTATAGCGCTAGCTGGCACTTTTGTTTAGCTACAGACTAGGTATAACAAGAAAACACCGGCTGTCTAGCAATGTCAGTCAAATACAAGATGAGGGATTTGGGGCACAGTTCTTGAGCCTAAGTGTACCTAATGAACGGAACCGAGGTCCAGTCCAACTTTTACTGCGGGTATATCGAAGCAGGTGCTCGCATAAGGACTTCTGCAAAGTGATAGACGCATAACGATCGCCTCAAATTTAAGATATTCATAAAGTCTGTAATTAAGAACGTAACTATTACGTTTTGCAAGTTGCTGTTTTGATACGAGCACCAGTAAATTGTGTCTGAATGGCAAAGCAATAAAGCACCACGGACGCACATTCTACAGATAGGTATACAGGTATAGGCTTCATGTGCAAAGTCTTTGATAGTCTAACGTTGAACGCTTTATGTATGCAACTTGGACACGCGCGCTTGGGATTGCGCTGCGTAGTTGATCAGTAGGGGATCAATATGTCTCTTCAGATGAAGAGCAATGTCAGTGCAGCAGTTCCCCTTGTCATTCGCCTTGTGTGAAGTTTGCTGTCTAATTCTAAGTTTACAGACCGATCAACGAAATTTTTGCGAAGCAGTATTGAAAGTTCAAGGTCATAAAAAAAGCAGGTTTTGAGATAATTCATTGATGGCCAAGAAGAGGCGGAAAAGGTCTGCGCCAAGAGGAAAAATTTAAGGCTGATGTCTAACTCGGCCTCGTTTTCGTACTGAGTGCACCGCGCCTCACATCCATTGACTGGGAAAAAAATATGTACTAAATTTTTCGTTATCAGACCGCAATAACGGTCCAGCTCTCGCCTGGATACCGAAATGCAATCTCCGGGAAAAGAGGCACGAAACAGTCGATTCAAGCACGTGCTCGACATCTATAGAAAGCGACATGGCCAAGACGAAAAAAAAAAAAACAAGTTTACAAAGTTCGGCCACTTGGTTCGAGCTCAACGTCATGCAAACAGGGCAGAAGACAGGAAAAAAGGCGTTCATCTTTTTTGTTTTTGTTTTTAGTGTTTACAAGGATTTTTTTAAACTTCCTCTTAAATTGTTCAGGTTTCAACGATTTTCCCTGTCAGCGTTTTATTGTTGAATTTCTTAGTTGCCGGTCTAGTTTTCAGCGCAGTGTTTTGTTTAAGGTTCATTTGACATTTTTTTTTTGACAATGTGTTCCATCATACAAGCAGCGCACGCGACAGGAGAAAGCGAGACAGACGACACAGGTGCTTACGAGGCACCTGTGTCGTCTGCCTCGCTTTGTTATGCATGTCGTCTATGCTGTTTTCATAATGTTTAACTCGACGTAAAAGCTAAGCGTGTGCACAAAACCAATAATGAGAGAGATCCGGGCTTTCTAGCATAAGACCTTGTTTTATTTGCGGACAGTGGCGAGACAGGAGACGCTAACGTGGGAAGGGGACGGCCCGGCAGGCTTGACCGAGGTTGGCGAGGTAGGGCCCCGAGAGCTGCGTCTGAAGGACGCGAGACAGCTCTTGTTCATAGCCCTTCTGGATGACACTGTA